>NW_025049319.1:0-17228 GCF_019279795.1 Protopterus annectens | reverse complement strand
TGACAGCAGCAAACATTGTTTTTGCTTATTGCCTGATTTAGTTTGATTTTACTGTCTACATTTTTACCGTTTTACAGCTCAATTTAATAACATAACTCCAAAACAGCAAAGCTGGGAACCCAAACCCTGAGTGTCTTAATCCAGAGGGAAGTAAAACAGGACTGGAATACAGGTTCGTGCACCTTTTGAAAGAAACTTGAAACTGTGGGTGAGATGGTTACAACGTCATTACTGATGTCACAAACAGGGAGGTGATTAGCTAAGTGGGTGGCAATGTTTTCAGCTTCGGTCCGAGGGGAAAATGTTATTTTTGAAACGAGATAGTGTCCCTTTAACATAGCGAAAACAGTAAAAAAAAAAGCAACGGAGATCTTGCTTTCTCCGTTTTTGCTCAACTCTGATGTACCGCGCAGGCGCAGTACATCAGAACTGCCGCGGATGCCAGACATCTGCGGAAGGGCAGTAAACAGGCATTATACTATGCCATTATTTAAGAAAAGTAATAGTTTCTTTTCTTAAATAATGTCATGGTATAAGTAATAACTCACTTCTGGGTGTGGTAATGCTGTTACCCACGGTTGGCTTTGTTTGGTCCTCGGCCGCCTCGGGACCAAACCACGCCAACCGTGGGTAAATCCAGTATTACCCACACCCAGGCGTGGGTTATTGCTATACTGTTTCACTACAGTAGTCCAGAACCTGGGCATTCTGTCAAATGTAAATTGTTGAGATTTGTTCTAAATGAAACCAAATATTTGAGATAAGTTTTATAATAAAATGTTTTATTATGACCCCCCCCCCCCACACACACACACACACACACACACACACACACACACACACACACACACACTCACAGTGGGATTCTACTCATTGTGCCGTGGACTTGTAATCAACACCGTAATCACTGCACCTTGGAGTAAAGTCAAGGTGCTAAATACAATGACCTCTTGAGGAATTTTCAGTTGAGTAAGGTATGCAGTTTCACACAACTGGCCTTTAAGAAACTTTCTCAATTGCCCATTATTGTCTCAGTTTTGCTTAGTGTGACACAGGAGAGAGGATTTAAGAACTAACTTTTCAAAACTGTTCTGTGATCCATATGTCATGTGTTTTGTCTGTTTGCTCACACTGTGTACCTATTAGGAGTGAAACCAAAAAAAAATGAATGTACTTAATTTATCATTTTCTGTGATGTTTTCTGTATAGTGCTAATTTTTAAGCAAGTCTGAAGGTAACAGATTTAAGAAATTGAAATCTTATGATGAGATTTCCTATGATGATTCTGCCATCACAAGTCAGCCAGTCTTGAGGGAATTGCATATTTATTTATTACTATTTGTTTACCAGGTAAGTGAGGTGGTCTGTTGACCCTTTTCAGCCACTAGCAAAACTCGTAGGGCAGTAAGTACTAAGTTTACAGCAGTACCAGATCAGGATCATGGTCAAATACGTCCTTAGGCAGGGTAATGGACCGGGCCCCCCCAAAGCCCCACCAGTATACCATTACTTCGTTGCTTCTCCCCAGTTGCAAGGAACAACTTTTGAAGCCTTTCAGTGTGCATGCTATGTTGCTGTTTCTCTTTTACAATAATCACAAAGTTGTATTAAAATTAAAACTTTTATTTCATATTTTACAACAAAATCACTGACAGTCATCTGCTGAACAAAGCAGTCTCACATTGAAAACAGAGTGAGCAACAGTAAACTTCTATTCCCATGACACTCACTCTTATTAAAAATATATCTGGCAATGCATTAGACTACAAGAGACATAATGGTATTCTCAGTCAAGTAGCATAAAATGAAGTACCGATTATTAGCTATGTGAAAGATGTAGGACTTAGTAAAAAGACAGACACATAATGCATTTGCTGACCGCTGGATACAAGTTCACTTTTAAGGGCCATTTTATGAAGTGATTTTAGTCAGAGTCGCCTAGTAGACAGACATACTGGAGGAATCAAACCTTGCAGTGCAGAAGCATCTCATTACCAGACCAGCTCGTAGCCTTAGTCTTCTGAATTAAATACCAGACAGATTGTTGTAGCCCAACACAGTGCATTTTTCACACCTGTGAAAAGGCAAGCTAAATTAAAAAAAAGTGTATTCATGCATTCACATTCACAATTGCTCCTAAGCATTGTCTGGTTAAGTGACTTGCTTAGTGCCACACACATACCTGTCAAGGGTACCTCATTACAAAGAATGTACCACAGTTGGGGTCCTATAAAGTTCATGTTCTTCAAAGTTCCATATTGCAAGGATCTGTCATACATTCAGTGTTAGGAAGTTTTGAATTCATATCCATGGTAAATAGAAATGAATCATATTAATTCATTAAAAGATCTTTTTATAAGTAAAAACCAGCATATTTTAACCATCTTATGACCTTCATAGTTGAAGTTGTTAGTGAAGCGTTAGTATGTGTTCCACATTTTGCCCATTTGTTCTACAGTATAAAGGCTAGTGTTCCTCATTTTGGAGCTGGAAAGTTGGGAGCTGTGGTGCCACATGATAGGTAAATGAAGGTGGAAAGATACAAACCCTACGTTATTGCCACAGGAAACGGCTCATGAACAAGTCAGAGCTTTAGTCATGTATGCTAAGTGCCGGAGTAATAGTTAACTAAATACATAAATCCATTACAGTCTAATCATGTAGAGAAGGCTGAATCACATTGATATTCAACAACTGCATAATGAAAGCTGAAGATTAGATGGTTCTGATAATCACTCCAAATATTGCAGACTAAATCAACCCCTTTGCAGTTGCTGGAGACTGTAAAGAAGGCACTGCAAAAATATATTACTAAAATGCAGCATGTTTAGACTATAGTAGACAATCCATACCAGTTAATGAATGAATTAATTCTTTAGTGCAGTGAGTAAAGCAGAACAATTAAAGACAATATAAATACTGCAGAAGCATTTCTTCAACAACCCACACTTAATACAAAAATAAGAAATATTATTTATTTTTATTTATTTATTTATTTTTGGCCAGGTGTCACCTAAATCTTATATATCTTGATATACAGTGGATATAAAAAGTTTACACACCCCTGTTAAAATACCTGGGTTTTGTGATATAAAAAAAATGAGGCCACGATAAATCATTTCAAGACTTTTCCCACCTTTAATGTGACCTATAACCTGTATAGTTCAATTGAAAAAAAAACAAATCTGTTAGGGGAAAAAATATATAAAAAAAAAAAAAAAATACACTGGTTGCATAAGTGTGCATACCCTTAAACTAATACTTTGTTGTTTGTGCACACCCTTAAACTAATACTTTGTTGAAGCATATTTTAATTTAATTACAGTATTCAGTCGTCTTGGGTACATCTTGACTTCACAGTATTTGCCCACTCTTCCTTGCGACAGTGCTCCAAATCTGTCAGATTGCAAGGAGATCTCTTGCGCACAGTCCTCTTCAGGTCACCCCCACAGATTTTCTATTAGATTTAGGTCTGGGCTCTGGCTGGGCCATTCCAAAACTTTAATTTTCTTTTGGTGAAGCCATTCTTTTGTTGATTTGGATGTATGCCTGACGTCATCGTCATGTTGAAAGGTGAAATTCCTGTTCATCTTCAGCTTTCTAGCAGATGCCTGAAGGTATTGGGCCAAAAGTGATTGGTATTTGGAACTGTTCATTATTCCCTCCACCTTGCCTAAAGCCTCAGTTGCACCTGAAGAAAAATAACTCCAAAGCATGATACTGCCACCACCATGCTTCACCATGGGATGGTGTTCTTTTGATGATGCGAAGTGTTGTTTTTGCACCAAACGTACCTTTTGGAATTGTGGCCAAAAAGTTCAACCTTGGTCTCATCAGACCATAAAACATTTTCCCACATGCTTTTGGGAGACTTGATGTATTGTTTTGCAAATTTTAGCCAGGCCTCGATGTTTTTCTATTTAAGAAAAGGCTTCCGTCTTGCAACCCTACCACATAGTCCAAACATATGGAGAATATGGGAGATTGTTGTCACATGTAGTACACAACCAGTACTTGCCAGAAATTCCTACAGCTCCTTCAGTGTTGCTGTATGTCTCTTGGCAGCCTCCCTGACCAGTTTTCATCTTCTCTTTTCATCAATTTTGGAGGGATGTCCAGTTCTTTGCAACGTCACTGTTGTCCCATATTTTCTCCACTTTTTGGTGACTGTCTTCACTGTGTTCCATGGTATATCCAATGCTGTGGAAATGTTTTTGTACCCTTCTCCTGACTGATACCTTTCAACAATGAGATCCCCTTTGATGCTTTGTAAGCTCTCTGCAAACCATAGCTTTTGCTGTAGCAGGCAACAGAGTAAATGTCAGGCAAATCCTACTAGGACAGTTGAACTTTATTTGGGGTTAATCATAGTCTTTTTAATTGATGGCAGGTGTGTACCCAAGAAGACTGAATGCTGTAATTAAATCAAAAGGTGCTTCAACAAAGTATTAGTTTAAGGGGGTGCACACCTATGCAACCAGCATATTGTATGTTTTTTATTTTTTCCCTGGCATTTTAACAGGGGTTTGTAAACTTTTTATATCCACTGTATATGCTCTATCAAGAATACCTATTGTCTGTGACATCACTCACTACTGTTGCAGCATACACCTCCAGTTAACAGAGCCAGCCCGTGGACAAATGGAGGCCCTCTGAAGGGTAATGAATCAGACCTGTGTCCGTCATGCCAATATCCTGTTACTTGGCTGTTCATGAGTTGCCATAAACAATATTCAAACCTGTCAGTGTGCATATTGTTTTCTTCTTGTACAATTATCACCAAGCTTTGTATTTCATTTAAAGCCTTTATTCCAGATTTTACAGAAACAGACATTTTCTACATAAAACAAAACACTTTCACTTTGAAAACAGATTTACCATGAGAAACAGTAAACTTCTACTGTAAAACTAATTTCGTGAGAATACATTTGGCAGCCCATAAACTAATTACAGGAGATATGCTGGGTTCGTACTCAAATAGCATATAGTGAAGTACTAATTAACGACTATGAAGAGTGCAGGAAGTCTAAAGGCAAATATGTAATGCATTGATAACAGCCTAGACGGTCCGCTGAACACAAGTATCCATTTTCAGGAGCAGCCCAGGAGTACTATCTGCTGAACTAACTTGGTTGGAATCACAATGAAGACAAATGAAAGCTGAAGGAGTCGAACTTTGTACTACAGAAGTCAGTTGTTTAACAGCTCACAGCCTTACTCATCTGCATTAAGTGCTAGACAACCTGTTGCAACCCAGATACTCTGTGCTTGCAAAAGGCAAGCTAAATTAAAAATGCATTCATACCAAAAATACTTCATGCTGTCCATTTCATTAACAGGTAAGTAAACACACTGTCAGCATTCAAAAGAAGAAGGAAACCAAGGATCATATTCAAAGAACGTGACTCGAATGATGATGCTTCTGTTTACTGCAGTCAGTTTCCTTCCTGTGTACCATCACTTGGTGGCTGTGCAGGAGACCATTGAGGAGCCTAGCTCAACATCCCAATTACCCCAAAGCACTTGGTTAAGTGACTTGCTCACATAGGGCATACATATGAGGCAAAAGCAGAAGTGTTTTGCAAAACTGGAGACAGGCAGAGAAGTTTTGCAAACCTGTAAACAGGCATTTGGTGTGGAGTATTAAGTCTGCTGCTATCTGTACTTAAGGTACAAGGCTGCTTAATCAAACAGGGGCATTTTGTATGTGTACACACACATACACACACACACACACACATTATCATCATCTCATTCACAAAACAAAAAGAAACCTTTGTACAAAAGAATGCAGCATGTAAAAGACAGGTTGCTGGATCTGGCCCCAGCCAATATGCACGCACAACAATAAAAGTTACATTACAAATGAATAATCTTTAAAGTGAACACATTGCCATGAATGCAGTAACTTGTGAACAACATTTAGAACAAATGTTTGAAATGTACATTTGATATACACAGATGTACAATCTACAAATACTAGGAGCATCTCAGCAGTAAAGAGTAGGAGGTAATAGCAGGTGTTAACCTTTGCTATGGTAGCAGTTGTAAGTAGATCCTGAAGTGAGATGATTTTTAAGTTCGTCTTTAAAGCCTTTAACTGCCACTTCATTTTTGATTTTGGTAAGCAGAGGGTTCCAGGTTGCAGGTCTCAGTCTTGAGAAACCTCTTTCTCATATTACAATTTTGTATTGTAGGAGAAAAAAGGGAGAAATAGTTATCTTCTAAGCCACAAAGGTCATGAGTTGTCTTGAAAAAGGTATTTTGACTTTTGGGGTGGGGGGAGCAGTAGCTTTGTTTTAAGACCTTGAAAATTAGTGTGTTTAGGAGAAAGGGAGCTGTATCAGTAACAGCTAATTAATGTTTTCTAGCAGCTTTCAGTGATGATATAAGGGGTCTGCTAGGGAGATAAATCTAAAGTTTTTGTTCTTTACCATTTGAATCATATGATGTTTATATACAGAGTGGAGAATGAAAAAATGAGATGGTATTCTAATGTAGGCAATAAAACTTTTTGCCAATGGCTAATTGGACATTTAGAGATGGGAGATGACCAGACCTGTAACAGAATTTCAGTTGTGCTAGGACTTTAGGAGTTTGTTGTTTATGTTATCAGTATGTGCTGTAATGGATAGAGCTGGATCAAGGAGTAGGCTGTGATATTTCTCTGCAGTACACCTGGGATAGTATTACCTTTGTCGTCTTTTATGTTAATGGGTCGAATAGAGGGTACTTTCCTTGTGGTAATGAAAGTGACATTATTTTTCTTTAAGTCAATCAGAAGCATGTTGGAGGTTGCCCGGCTGCATAACTGAGTGAAGCAATCTTGTAGCTTATTTTCTGGGTTGATGGGGTTTCTACTGGATTGTAAGAACATTATTTCATCTCCATATATAAATAGTTTGAGACTTGACAGTTTAAATGGCAAGTCATTGACAAAGCGAGAGAATAGTAAGGGACCTCCTGTATTAAGTAGTCCTACAGAGAAGAGGGATTTATTATAATATACTTTTTTTTGCTATTTCTTCCCCCTACCCCTCCTTCATTGTTACCAGCCCAGCGTTCCTGCCCTGTCCAAGCTGGGTCTTCCAGCTCCTCCATGCCTACCCCCACAACATATTCCAGTAATCTGCTGGGGCTGGTCACAGATCACAGGTAACGGAGCTCGGCACACCTGTGCTTCCTTTCGAGGGGGGGACTTATTGGCCCACCTTGCATCCCCCTCCCCTTGTGGTAAAGTGACACAGTGGGGATCCACTGTGTATCGCTGCCTCCGTGGCAGCTCAGCCAGCCCCACTAACCCCCTTCTGAATACTCCTTCTCTGGCAATGTCCCTGGTCTCCACACCACCCTCCCCCCAGGATGGGTACACCCATCTCTCCCAGCTATTTCCGTCAGTCACCCAAGACACTAATCAAACCCAGGTTGCCTGAGTCATACTCAGGGCTTTATCTCTCTATGCCACTGGAGTGACAACACTTATTGTAATAGGCATGGAAAAATTGTCCCAAAGTTTGCTTTTTTTTGAGTGTTTAGTCTTTTAAACTTATTGTGAAGAATGTGATGATTAAACCATTTCAAAAACCCATGTCCTATATACAAAGAGCCCTGCTGTGATAAGGTTTTCATTTATATTGTGGTAATTATCTGTGGCCATTAAAATGACCATAAAGATGCTAGAAGTGTTGGAATAGTCATGCTGAGCATCAGGCAGTAAGCCGTAGCTGTTAATGTAATTTAGTAGTTTATACAGTAGCTTTTCAAATATTTTTGTTAAAATGCATGCATTAGAGGTGGGTCTGTAATCCTTCAGTTCTGTGGGTGTGTATATTTTTGAAAGTGTATATAGTTGTTAATGAGAGGCTAAAGATAAGAGTTGGGGGATATGCAATTTTTTTTTCAGAAGCAAATTTTAAAGAAGGATTGGTACCTAAGTTTAAGTTGTATGGCTTTTGTCTAAGTGACTAATTTGGGAGACATAAAAGGTTGCTGTGTATGAGGCTAGTGGGCACAGAGTAGAATAGGATGGTTTATCATGTGTCCATGTTGTTTGAAATTGAGTAGGGAAACTGAAGAGCAACTGCAGAGTAATAAAGAGAAAATAAGGGACTACCTGGATAGTATGCATGAGTTTAGAAAAGTTGTTAAGCGACTGATCTGAAGTAGTTAACTTCATTTGATCAGCAACCTAAGGGATTCTTAGAGCACCAGGCAAGTGTAGCAATATTTTACTTCAAACTTCTCTTTTAGTCTGCTTTTTTTTGGGTGTACGTGTATTTTAATACCTTTCTTTGGGTGTTCTTTCTCCCTAGCCTTTATTTCCCCTTTACCTTTAGTAGTTACTCATCCCTTTATAGCCCTCTATTTTTCCCTCTTTCAGGTGTGCGTGTGTGGCTCTGTGTGTGTCTCTAGTATGGCTGAAAGTCATAAAGTGACTTTTTCCAAATGCTCTGAGTGTGGCCATAAGCTGTCGCCAGCGGATGGTCACACTCAGTGCGTGATTTGCTTGGGGGTTCCGCACCTTTCTTCGGGTTGCCAGATTTGTGCGGCCTTTAACCCTTGAGCGTTAAGGGATACCGCCCTAGAAAACAAAAATGGAGAAAAACTAAGGGTAATACTGCTCAGTGCCAGAAGTCTAAACCTCAAGATGCACGCCCTCGAAGCCCTCCTCAGTATGGAGAACATCGATGTCTGTGCTGTGACTGAAACCTGGTTCAAGGCTCCTGAGAGCACCCCAGCACTATCAGGTTATACCTCATATCATGCTCCGCCCCAAAATCCGGACCGAACCACAAAAGGAGGGGAGTATCCATATTCATAAAGGATACCCACACCTCCAGGTTAGTGGCAACACACGAAGCAGTGGAGACCATCCAGGTGCAATTAACCATAGGTAAAACTGCCCTACAGTTTGTAACATGCTACAGACCACCTTCTCAAACTTAGGAAACCCACACAGCCTTCCTGAAGACACTGGAGAGTATGAATGTCTCTCCAAACACCATCATATTGGGTGACTTCAACTACCCAAACATAGACTGGGAACATTACTCAAGCCCCAACACCCTAGCCCAAAGGTTCCTGGAGTTCATAAACTCAAATGCTATGGAACAACTAGTCACCATTCCCACAAGAGGAGAAAATATACTAGACCTGATCATCACAAACATGGGGACAAATGCTCCACACCGGAAGTATATCCCTCATTGGTGAGATCAGACCATAAATTAATCTCATTGGAGATCCACATCCCGCTCCCACCCCCAGCAAAGACCACAGTGAAGAACTTCTCAAAAGCAAACTTCACACTTCTTAAGACTGGAGTGGTATCCTTCAAGGCCCCAGAGCCAGTGGAAACCACAACCCACGCTGCTGAAACCCTTACAAATGCCTTCTACGAGCACCTCCAGGAATGTATGGATCAAGCAATCCCTAATAAAATCAAGACCCTTTCCACCAAAGGCAGGCGCCCGGTCTGGTGGACCCCAGCCATAAACAAACTCTACAACGAGAGGAGAAAGCTACTACATGACAGAGCAAAATCCCTAAAAGGGAAGGCATCTCTGATCAATACTAGCAAAAAACTACGATCACTCATAAAATCATCCAAGGCCAACTTTGAGAGAAAATCGCTAATGACACAAAAGACAATCATAAGGCCTTCTTTAGCTATGTTAGAAACCTGGGTGGAAACTCCCAGATATGCTCAGAATTAGTCCAAAATGATAAAGAAATCACTGAACCCACAGACATTGCCAACATACTGGCAGACAGGTTCAGTGGAAATTTCTCGCGTCCCCCCCCAAAAGGAGAAATATCTATCCCAGCAGAGTCTAGCCTCCCAAACATCTCAGATGCCCAGGTGAGAGCTGCTCTCTCTAAAGCAAAAACACAGCATCAATGGTACCGGACAGTGTCCCGGCTGTGTGCTACCTAACTCAATGAGGAACTAAACCCACACATAAGGCTGCTGTTTAATCTTAGCCTTACTACAGGATACGCACTCCAAAGAATGGCGACGGCAACTGTGGTCCCACTCCACAAAGGCGGTGCTTCTATGGACCCTGAAATTACCGCCCATAAGCTTGACGAGCCTTGTCTGCAAAACTATCGAGAGGATCATAATGGAACTCATAAATAAAGACATTGGGGACCTACAGACACTGGATCCTACCCAATTTGGCTTTGTCAAGGGCAGATACTGCCTCTTGAACTTGGTCGACTTTTTCGAAACAGTCACTAAGGCCATTGATGAGGGTAAGGCAGTTCACACAACCTACCTTGACCTAGCACAAGTTGCTCACAATACCCCACTCGGGCATCATAGAAAAGCTCACCAACTTAGATGTAAACCCATATGTCACAAGATTGGTTGCAAACTGGCTCAAGGACAGAACACACAGGGTTAGAGTTGCTGGTGCCATGTCAGACTCTAAGCCGGTCACGAGCGGTGTCCCACAGGGCTCAGTCCTGGGCCCCCTCTTGTTCGGCATTTATTTTTCTGAAGTGCAGGCAAACATAGGGGGATTGTGGCTGACAAAATTTGCAGATGACTGCAAACTGGGCACCATAATTGACACTCCATCAGACACAGACATCCTCCAGAGAGGTCTCATAGAAATGGATAACTGGTGCCAGAGCCATGGCCTTAAGCTAAATGCCAAAAATGTATAGTCATACCCTTTGGGAAAAACAAGGTAACCCCTAATTACCACATAGGTGGTAATCCATTAAACACGGAAGAAGTTATCAGGGACCTGGGGACCCAAGTTGACAGTAACCTCTCTTTTGACACTCACATTGCCAAAGTGGTTAGGAAGACCTTCTACATTGCCCACCTGATCATGAAGGGATTCACATCCAGATCAGGAGAGGTCATTGTACCCCTGTACTCTTCACTTATCATACCAATGATTGAGTACGCCTCATTCGGAATGTACCTTACCCGACACCTGCAGCAGTTGGAAAGACCCCAAAAGTTCCTCACCAAAAGGATAAAGGGGCTCAAACATATGTCATACGATGCCCGACTGAAGAAACTCCAGCTCTATTCAGTCGCATACCGTCTGCTCAGAGGTGATCTGTGCCTGATATACAAGGCCATGTCCAACCCGGAATTAATGGACATGCTCCACCTCAAAAAATCCAAATCCACCAGAGCCACGAGAGCAAGAGACTTAAACCTCAACACGGATATAAATAGGACGTGCTGGAGGGACAGATTCATCACCCAGAGACTCCCTACACTATGGAACAGAATCCCAGTCCATGTGAGGCAGAGCCCCTCACTGACTCTGTTCAAGAGAAATCTTGACGACTGGATTGGAGATCGTAGGTTTACCCCGGGAATCATCTCTGTGTCACTGCTGGACAGAGGCACAGCAAACTAATGGGTATAGTATTCTCATCCTAAGGGGTGGTGAAAACCACGCACACTCTGGCTAGGCTTATAAATGCCCTAGGGCAGATAGCCTAGTATGAACCTATGAACCTATGATAGGAGGAACAAGCTGATTCTGGCGGGTCTGCTACCCGCGGAATCAGCTTCTTCTCCTTCCCTCTCTGTAGCGACAGCCACGGCTGTGGCTGCCCAGCCAACTGGCCCTCTTCCCTTGTCTGGGACTCACCCTCCCACCTTGTCTCAGGGAGAAGAGATGCCAAGAAGGATAAAAAAAGAGAGAAGGGAGAGAGAAAAATAGAGAGAGAGAGAGAGAAAGAAGCCGCAGTCGGCAGGCCGAATTGGACCCCTAGGCCCCTCCCACTAAGGTGGTCTCTTCTCAATTAAGTGTCCAAGCCTTCCTCCCCACGGCTCAGTTCGCCACGTTTCTCCCTGGAGCTGGATAAGGAGACCCGACCAGCCTCGAGGTTGTCATCCGTCGGCACTCCCGGCCGGCTTCGGCGGCTTCCTCCAGGTCTACTCGCAGCATTTCAGAGACAGATATGGACTGGATGATGTGTCGATTCTTTCAAACTCAGCTGCAGATGGGAGTGTTGCTGTCTCTCCCCCCCTCTGGGGGGGGGGGAGTTCAGCTCCACCCGATAGCTCCTTCTCCGATCCACCACCGGATTTTAGAGTCTTCGAATCCGAGGAGCCCTAGAGCCAGGGGGTCGGCGCCGATGGTTATTACTACCTCGATGCCAACCATGCCCTCGAGCTTATCGGATCCCAGCTCTCGGAACCTAGAGCTGGACGTCAGATCCGGGGGGTCGAGTGTGTCTTCGGCTCCCTTGCGGTTGTAGCACACCATCCTCTCGGGTCCAACTGCTTCGGCTCCGGCACCGATCCTCTCGTCAGATCCGAGGGCCCCAGCCACCTGTCCTAGAGAGGCTGGTTCCCCTTCGGCGTTCGATGTGGTGGAGAGGGTTCTCTCTGGAGGATCGTGACCCCTCACTCTTTCCTCAGGGTCCGCCCCCGCTCCCTTGCAGCTCAGTTTGTCCTCCATCATCCAGTCCCCCCAGGGACAGCCTGTGTTGTTGACACCCCAGCCAGTTCCCCTGGAAGAACATGAATACGTTGGTGAGCCCCCCTCGGACAGTCTCCCCGAGGAGGTCCCTCACAAACACCTGTGCAAAAGGAAGCACTTGGACTCCCCTAAGTCCCTCACCAAGGATACTGATTTGGAGGAAGGGGAGGGTTCCCCCAAATCACCCCCTGACGACATCTCCTTTGGAGATATTATGGAAATACTCCGCCAAAGGGGGGTGGTCCACCCAAAAACCCTCCTCGGACGAGTCGGTATTCCTGGAGGCGTTCGACACAGGCCCATTTACCTCTTGGGTGTCTAGGGGCCTGCAAAGGGATGAGTAAAGTACAGTTTTGTACCTACCATAAATGTAGATGTTCGAGGATCCACATTGCTGCAGTCCTTACTATTGGGTAGTCCGCTGTCCAGTCGGCCCTAATACCAGAGAGAGTATTGACGCCGGTCAGGGCCCATTAGACGGACGCCAGCACGCCAGGGTACTAATGCGCAGGACCGACGTCATATCCTCAGTCTTTTCTTGCCCCAGATGTCAGAAGACCCTAAAAAGACAAGGCCCAAAATACCTGCACCAAAAATATGTACAATAATATATACAAAAATATCAACATATAACCTCACCTACACAACCACCCCTAAACACAGAGGGGAGGAGGGAGGGATTGGACTGCAGCAATGTGGATCCCCTAACATCTACATTTATGGAAGGTACAAAACTGTACTATGTTCTTCGTTCGACATTGCTGCAGTCCTTACTATTGGGTAGAATCCCAAAGCAGAGGTAAGGGAGGCTGGCAAATCATAAAGAAGTAGGAGCTGACAACATGCCTTGCAAAACAGCTGTGGCAAAACCAGCCCTAGACTTAGAGTAGATAGGAAGGTGATAATGCTTAGAGAAAGTATGCACTGAACTCCAAGTAGCTGCCTCCAAAATATCCTTAGTTGCCACCCCCTTAGAAATGCTGTTGAAGTGGCAGTAGCCCTAGTGGAATGAGGCCTAATCCCAGCTGGAATCTCCTTGCCATGATGGGAATAACAAAATGCAATGCAAAACCCAATCCACCTAGAAATAGTTTGTTTTGACACAGGCTTGCCCTGTGAACTCAAAGCAAAAGAAACAAACAACTGCTGAGACTGCCTAAAATCCTTAGTCCTGCTTAAATAATAACGAATTGCCTGTGTACATCTAAACTGTGCAAAATCTTTTCCCCTTTATTTTGGGGGTCTGCATAAAAGTAGGCAAATGAATAGTTTGGTTTAAAGCCACACTAGAGACCACCTTAGGCATAAAGGAAGGATTAGTAATGAATGATACCCTATCCTTATGGAAAATCAAAAGGGCTCTACTGCCATAAGGGCCTGCAACTCAGACACCCTTCTTGCAGAAGTAATAGCCAACAGAAAAGCAGTCTTCCATGACAAGTATTTCAATTCAGCAGTAGCCGAGGCTCAAAAGGTTGTAGAGTAAGTTTTTCCAACACAAAATTGAGATCCCAAGCAGGAGTAGGAGCTCACGGGGGGGTCTTATATTCTTTGCCCCTCTAAGAAACTGCTTGAACAAAGGATGCGAAAACAATGGTGGGTCACAATCATAGTGAGCTGAAATTGTTGCAGCATGAATCTTAATGGAAGAGAAGGACAAACCTTTGTCCAATAACTCAGTAAGATATTGAAGAGCCACACTCAAATTAGGCTCAGAAATCTCCAAATTCTTTGCTGTACTCCAAAATAAAAATCTCTTCCATTTTTCTCATGACACTTTCCTTGTACTAGGTCTTCTAGCTTCCATAATCACATTTAAAACTTGTTGAGGAAGTTGAGACCTGCTGTGTTTCAACACAGAATATGCCAGGCTGTTAGATGAAGAGAGTGAAGCTTGACATTGAGCAGATGACCATCCTTCTGAGATAACAGATGAGGAATCAAAGGTAAAGGCCATGGAGGCTTCCTTACCAGACTCCTTAGTAGTGGGTACCAGTGTTGCCGAGGCCAATCTGGAGCTATCAAAATCATCCTTGGCTTGTCTTGTCTGACTTTTAATAGCACCTTTGGAAGAAGAGGCAGAGGTGGAAAAGCATACACATGAAGGTTTTTCCAACTGAAAGACAGAGCATCCACTTTCCAAGCTGTGTGATGAAACCCCTTTGTGCAAAACTTTGGCAGCTGGTGGTTTAGTGGAGAAGCTTAACAGATCTATGTCTGGAGTTCCCCATGACACTGTCAATTTCTGAAACACATGAAGATCCAGTTTCCACTCGTGGGGATCCATGATTTGTCTGCTTAACACATCTGCTAAGGAGTTCTGTGCTCCTGGCAGAAACCTTGCCTGAAGAGTTAGTTGCAAGCTTAGCGCAGTCTCCCATAAAATCATTGCTTGCCTGCATAGAGGATAAGAATGTGTTCCCCTTGCTTGTTGATGTACCACATGACAGTTGTGTTGTCTGTTAGAATCAACACCTGCCCTGGAAGAAGTAACTCCTTGAAAGCCATTAATGCAAACTGGACTGCTAACATCTCCTTCATGTTGATATGTAGATGCTGTAGTCTGGCAGGCCACTTGTCTTGTATCCACTTTCCATTTAGATGAGCTCCCAAGCAATGTCCGAGGCATCTGTCGTTAAAATCTGACTCGCCTCTGGCCGGGTCACAGAGAGTCCCTTGTTTAGGTGACATTCCTGAGCCCACCACAAAAATTCTTTTGAAGGCAAGGTATTATTTGAATGACAGTGTCCAAATCCTGGCAGTGCTGTGTCCATACATTTTGAGATACCATTGTAGCTTCCTCATATGCAGTTTGGCATTGGGAAGCACCAGAATACAAGATGCCATGAACCCTAATGTGAAGGACTGTCCTTGCAGTCAGCACGGACTGATGAGATAGTTGATGGAAGTAAAGTGATAGACTCTTTTGTTTGTCCGGGGTTAAAAAGGCCATCTGCTGCTGTATTCAGTCTCACACCCAGAAAGCACATGTCTTGAGAGGGTACTAGACTGGACTTTATTTCACAGAATACCCTAGGCATCTTAGCACTGCTATAACATATTCCAGATACTGTAGAAGGTCTTCCTTTTCTTGAGCCAGAATCAGGCAGTCGTCCAAGTAAGGATAGATTTGAATTCCTTTAGCCTGAAGTAGCTATCACTGGAGCCAGAACCTTTGTGAATACTCTGGGCAGTAGATAAGCCAAAGGGCAATGCAGAGAACTGATAATGAGAATTTCCAGCTCTAAACCGCAGATACTTCCTGCAACTTAGCCTTTATAGGCACATGAAGGTAAGCTTCCTTGAGATCTAAAGTTACCATCCAGTGATCTTTGCCCAGCAGAGGTAAAAGCTGTTGTAACGTCAACATCTTGAACTTGGGAATGTCCAGATAAGTGTTGAGGAGAGATAAATCCAAAATTGGTCTCCACGTGTTCCCCTTCTTTGGTACTAGGAACAGGCGAGGATAAAACTTAGGCCCCTTTTCAGATACAGGGACTGGCTGAATGGCCCCCATCCGGAGTAACTGAGAAATTTGCTTGTGAGCCTCTTTTCTTTGTGGAGGAGGAACGTCTGGCATGCCTTTGAAAGGGGGCAATGTATGGAAATAAAACCTGTAACCGTGGTGAATGATATCCAACACCCATCTGTCTTGAGTAATTAAATCCCAATTTTCTTGAAAAGAGACAGTCTTCCTCCCAAAGGAGCTGCCAGACGAGAATCTACTGGCAGCTGAAAAGGCAGGTCATTGGGTCTGTTTTACGAAAGGACTGACCCTGCCCTCACCAGAAGTCTGGAGCAGGTGAACTCCCTGTTCTAGGCCTAAAAGAACCTGAGCTGCCCCTACCACGCCTGTGACCTACCCCTAGACTGCGAATCATAAGGAGGATATGTCCACCCTTTAGCAGGCCAATTTCTACTAAACTTCGGTGGCTGCACCTGCAAAAAATCTTTAACAGTTTGTATAGACTTAGCTTTGTCCTCCATTTTCTTTAAAACTGCTTCCACAGGCGAACCAAACAACACATCAGACTGTAAAGGAGCATCCAAAATCCTTGTCTTAACATGCTCAGCTAAATTCTGATCCCTCAACCAGGCATGCCTGCGAAGAACAGAACTAGTGGCGAGAAAGCCACCCTCGAGGAGGCCTGTACAGCATCAAAACCACATTGCAAAGAATGTTTACCCACTTGTTCAGACACATGAACCAAATCCAGCAACTCTTTACACTCAATACCTTCCGCCAAAGCATCCACCTTAGATTTCAATTGTGAAAGGAGATAATTTTGATATTTTAGCATGTGAAACTGACAATTCAACGCCTCATGGCAAGAGGGAAGAAGTATACACTTTCTTTCCCCACCTATCCAAAGCCCTTTGCCTCTTTATCAGTGGGAACAGGATTTTAACCACAGAGGCCTTAACACCTTCCCAGGCCCCTGAGAAACAGTTTCTGGGTCCTACTTAGGACTCTTAAACAAGTATATATATATATATATATATATACTTATGAGCTTCGGGCACCCTATAGTACCTATCAGGTTTAACAGGAGCAGGAGGCAAAGAGTCAGGGTTCAGGGAAGCCTCTGCACCCACCTGCAAACATCTTCCACCACACATTCTAACACAGGAGGTATAGCTAAGGGCCTATGCTGGGGTAAAAACAAGAATTCTAAGCCCCTTTCCTGCCTTTGAATTAGAGTAATCCTGGCCTCTCCATTTGAGAGTGCTCCTCACATGGAATGCAGAAAAAATCCCCTGGAA
>NW_025049318.1:0-17455 GCF_019279795.1 Protopterus annectens | reverse complement strand
TTTCCGAGAAGCAGTTAAAATCTGAATCACTTTCATAGGCAAGTACATGGTTATTGGCCATCACGGGAATTGGAGAAACCATATGATTAACTTGACAGAAGATTGCCAGACAGGTGAGTAAGATGGCCTGACTGCAAAACCAGTGACCATGGAGTTTGTGTCAGAAGAGGCCAGAGCATTGAGAACCATATTTGGCTGGGCCAGAAGGGTGCTATAAGGATGATTGTTGCCTTGCACAAAGATATTTTTTTAAGAACTCTGTCATTAATGGAAGGGGTGGAAAAGTCAGAGTTGAACTACTCCTGTGGTGTAGAGGGATAAAGCCCTAACCACAGTCCATGTGACCTGGGCTCAGTTAGTGGCTCTGGCAACTGATGAAGTGGTAGGGAGGGATATGCATTACCATCTCTGGGGTAGGTGGGTTGTTTGGACCAGCTGCAATTTCCTATGGGGTAGCACCTATGTCCCTTATGGATAGGAACAATCTGTAAGATACTCAAGGCATGGGCATAAACCCATACCATCCTCTTGCCCCTAGAAGACCATATATTTGGTAAAACTGGGTTATACTGGCTAGGCTTGTAAGGGCTCTTAAGCTGTTAGCCTAGTAATCTCCTATGGACCTATGAGAAATCCAGGCAACTAAGGATGGACCAGAGTGTACATGGACATCTGTCCCTGTGGAGGGATAAAGTTGGACTTCCTGCTGCAGATGGTATTGTGGGGAGGTGTAACGAGATTGTAGTAAGGCTGAACCCAGTGGCTGAATATTTTGGTTCCCACTGTGAGACTGAGGGACCATTCATGAGACATGAAGATGCATTGACTAAGTCTGTCTACCAGAAGAATGGTCCAATCAGGAATGTGTGCTGTTACCAGTAAGGAATGAGAAAACAGTTCTCACTCTCACATTCTGATGGCTGCCCAGTACAAGGGATAAGAATTGGTTCCTCTTTTTTTTTTCATCTATACCATAGATGCACTGCCTGTGTGGATGAAAATCACACCCCAGAGACAGACATCCTGAAGTGCCTGCAATCACAGAAAGAAAGCTCTCATCTCTAAAAACAGATATAAAGGTGAGCTTCTTGCTCTGACCATGTTCCTTGGACTGTTCTCCATTCGTAATGCCTTTGCACTCCAGAAAGGAGGCATCCCTGGTAACTGTAATCAATGATGGAAGAACAAGGGTTGTCCCTTCTACAAAACAGAGGACTGAATCCACTATTTCATATGGCTGTGACTGAAGAAGAGGCGCTTTGTGGGATGATGAAGGTGGATAGACTGAGACCACTGAACACTGAATGTCCATTGAAAAACTCTCATGTAGTTACACACAGCATGGAGAACTAACATTATGGAGGCTATCAAGGTTCCTTGTATATGTAGAATAATGGAAGCTGGAAAACAGTAAATGATTTCATGTCAAGATGAAGGATTCCTTTGTGTTTGCAGTTAGGAACCAGCCATCTAGGTAGGGGAACACACAGAACACTTGCAGCCTGAGATGCTCTGTGATACAGACACGCACTTTGTGAACACCCTAGGTGCTGTGGTGAGACCGAAGGGAAGTGTTTGCAACTGGTAATGACAGGCTCCCAACCAAACGTACAGTAACATTCTGGATTGCTTTGCGATCTTAATGTGATCGTAAGTAATACAAAGTATCCTGAAGGCCTATCAAGCACATCTAGTTCCCTTTTCTAGAAGTGGAAGAATACACTGCACTGTCACCATCAGAATTTTGTCTTCTTTATGTGCAGATTTAGGTTGCTGAGATCCTAAGTGAACCTGAGATCCTTAGTATTCTTTAGCACTAAAAAGAATCCTTAGTAGACTCTAGATCCTGTCTAATCTGGTGAGACCTCTTTGATAGCTCAATTTTTGTAGAAGTTGCAAAGTTTCATGATATACTGTACTTTTTGGGTGTGATGCGATGTCTGGAAGGGCAAAGATGAACAGAACAATGCAACCAATGAAACCTCTGGATATTCTTTTTTCACCCAAGATTCTGGGAAAAGGGAGAATAATCTCGACTGCCTTCAGAAGCAACACAATTGGGAAACTGTTCAGGAGCACTGAAAGGGCTTCAATGAAAGGGAATCTAATCCTTGGCAGTGTGGACCCCTTCTTCCCCTGGGGTGTCATCCATTAACTCATTCACTCCAGTGGAACTCAGGAAGTTTGCACTGTAACTTCCAATGGGTGGAACCTAAAGCCTTTTGACAGAATCAAACTATGTCCTCACATTTCAAACAAATCTTCACATCTGTGGAAACATAGGGGGTTATGAAAGAAGTATAAATGGCAAACTTCAGCACAGTTGAGGGTGGTGCTTCTAGCGTTGCAAGCTTTTCACTATGTCCTCCCTCAAGGAACAGTTGCAATTCAGTCAGACAACATGTCCGTAGTCTGGTAACATCAACAAACAAGGGAGAACCAGATTTTATCCCCTCTGTCGAGAAATCCTCCGAATATAGCAATAGGCCATTGCCTCCAACCGCCTTCTGATAGCAATGCACATTCTGGGGAATTCAAAAGTAATAGCAGACAACCTGAGCAGGTGCAGTCTGTTGCCTCATGAGTGGTCTCTCAAATTCCATAATAGCGAAGAAGATGATCCCCCCTCAGGGGGAGTCCCCAGGAGACGCTGTTCTCCTAGATTGGCCCCGGGGTCTCCTCTATGCCTTTCCCCCTTTTCCTCTGATTCTACTTTCAAGAAAGCAGCCAGGTTGGGAAGCAAAGTAATTCTCATTGCACCCTACTGGCTTCAACAAATTGGGATTACCTTCCTATGGCCTCATCTAGTTCACTATCCATGGATTCTGGACCCATTTCCAGACCTGCTATCTCACCCTCAGGGAGTGGTGCATCCCAGTCTTCAAAGTCTCAAGCTAACTGCTTGGTTCCTCCAATTCTATTAGTTGCCAAGTATAATGATATACCATCCCCAGTGAGAAAAAAATTGCTGGCATCATATAAACCATCCACCAGAAAACTCTACCTCAGTAAGTGGAAGAGAATTTTAATCTGGGCTTGTGATAACGGTCTCGACCCTTTTTCAGCTTCAGTGGAAAAAGTGTTAGAATTTCTGACCATCTTTTTTCCAAAGGAGCTTCCGCTTCTACTGTTAAGGTAATTCTAGCTGCTATCTCTAATTTTCATTATGGATTTGGAGATCTGCCTTTAATTTCACATAGACTATGTAAGGTCTTCCTCAAGGGAACTATTTGATTAAAGCCACCATTTAAAGATCCTCTACCCCCATGGGAACTGACTGTTGCTCTACAATCACTGGTGCTTACTTCCTTTGAACCGTCATCTACTTGTGATTCGAAGTTTCTCTCTTGGAAAATACTTCTACTTATAGCTCTGACCTCTGCAAGATGAGTATACAAATTGCAAGCCTTATGTTCAAAGCCCCCTTACTTAGTTTTACATAAAGAGTTACACTCAGGACCAATCCATCCTTTCTTCCAAAGGTGGTTTCAGATTCCAACATTAATCAGACTATAGATTTACCAATCTTCCTTCTAAATTTTACCAACAAAGGTGAATACTGCCTACTCTTGTTAGTCCTACACAGACAGTTACGTTTTTACCTCAGTTGTTGTTGTTGTCTTTCGGCTTTTCCCAGTTAGGGGTCACCACAGCAGAACTCCGGTCCACTAATGATTGGCAGTTGATTTTCACGAACGCCGAGGTGCCAGCTCGACGTTCAACCTTCAAGGAAGGCATGCCCATTTACGCATGTCTTTCGAACGCCCACCCAACCGTGGGGAGGACATGCAGACTCCACACAGAAGGCACTCCCCGCACTCCAGCCGAGAATCGAACAAGAGAACCTCTAGAACTAAAGAATTCAGGAAATCAGAACAGCTATTTATTTCCTTCACTTGTACAGCCTTAGGAAAATCTGTTTCTAAGGTTACCTTATCAAAGTGGCTAAGAGATCGCATTACTTTAATTTATAACAAAAACAGTCTAAAACTACCAAATGCGAGTGAAGACTCGTACCACCAGATCCATGTCTACTTCAGCAGTTTTTCATTTGAAGGCTTCCATGGATGAAACATGGGCTACTCTGTATACCTGTATCACTCATTACAAATTGGATTTGATCTCCAGGGGAAGAGCCTCCTTTGGTTCTGTGGTTCTCAGGAATATTCTTCCACAAGGCTACCCAGGATCTAAAGTAACTGGGGACTCTGTCCCATCAGTCCAGAGTGGATGAAGATTGACAACATCAGATAAAGAATATGGCAATAGGCCATTGCCTCCAACCGCTTTCTGATAGCAATGCACATTCCATTTTTATCTACTTTTACAGTGGTGGTATTCTTTAGGTTCTAGGTCATAAACAGAATTTTATAAGTCACAGTAAACACAATAGCAATTATTTTTGTAATATTTTGTAAACAACTAACAATATCTCAGCAACCACTCAAATTACACACATACTGTCAGCAGCATTTTATTCATGTAGCCAAGCACTTTCATATGAGGCTAAGGAGTTCGGTCTGTGTTACTTGGTTGTTGAGATATTTAGAGAAATGTGAAAATTATATCTATGCAAATTAATATCATAAAAACAACTGGTAATATCTATTTACCTGGACTAGATAGGGGTCAAATATTAATGCAGTTGAGTTTGCCATTGTGTAAGCTTTAAGATGAAATCTTTTAAAACCTTGTAAATAGCATGGTTTTGGAATTATTGATGCCAATATGAACAAGCAATATTTGACGCCTAAAGGCATCAGTAGGAGTTAACTGCAGATGCACCTGGAGGCATCACTTGGATGTAATGAGGACCCCCCCCCACCTTCCACATGTGACCATGTCTGAAGAGGAGACATACGAACAACTGTGGTATTTTCTAAAGTTGAGTCTTCTGCGACCTTTCTGGTTCCAGGAGTAGGACCATTGAGTAGTTGCACACTGGACTCTGACAGAAGACAGTTTTCTCCTCTTGTTTGCTCTTCATGAAGACCTTGTTAACTTTTGGATGAAACAATGTTCTCCCATAGGGGGTGGCATTCAGAAAGGATGCCTTAAAGTTTTTTTGAAAAATCAAGTACCTGCCAGGTGTGATACTGCATGATTATGCTGATGCCTGCTCCTCTCACTGCCTTATCAACTGCACTGGAAAGCAGGCTCATGAGCAGGTTGATGGCGACGGACAACATGGTAGAAAGTTGGTCTTCCATTTGCTTCCTTGTGCCTCACATAAGGGGGTTAAGATCTCTGAACAGACTCCACAGCCTCTTTAGCTAGATCCTCTGGAACCATGTCTTGCAAGAAATATAGTTACACACCCTCAGAGAAATTTCCCCAAAACTTAAGCCTATTTTCCAAATTGGTCCATTTTCCTAAACTACCCCGTAAGGATGAATAACTGTGGAGCACTTTTCTAATGGGTCTTTTTTGTTGGCCACTGCAATCACAATGGAATCAATCAGTGGTCCCTTACTCCATCAGATATGGTCCTGAGAGGTCTCATTACTTTGTCCGGTATCCATGGTATTGATTCCACCGTTTTAAGCTCTTTCCATGTCCTTTTTGCCTTCAGATCTATAAGATGACTTGCAGGAAGAGCCACCTCTAAAGGCTTTGAGAAAAGTTTCCTCATACATTGAAGGACTGTTGGTGGGCTTGTTCCCTCTGTCTCATCATTTCCATAATTTCTCTAAAGGTTGAGCCTTTTGGGGGAACTTGCACTTCATCAAGGTCTGTGTCCTGAGAGATATTCCACTGGAGAATCTATGTATCGCCTTTTACACTGGAATTTTTTTGTGCACCTTGGTGGGAGGGGAGACTTCTGAAGAGTAGGATGTGTACCAATGTCCTTGTTGAAGGGAGTTATTGAGGCCTTCAAAGTGGGGCTATTTGTAAGACTGAAGATGAGGGCTGAAAGTCTGGGATACACTGGGATGGAATGGTGGAGCAGAAAACATAGGAGCATCCCCTTCCAATGTAGGATGGCAGGCAATAATTCTCTCAAATGCTAAAGCCAACACTGAACATCCAAGCCATCTCAGAGTCTAAGACTAGGCCATAGGAACATATGGTTGTGTCCCATGTGTCAGGTCTGAAACTGATATTGGAGCAGACAAATCAAGCAAACAGACTGAAGCTGTTAATGGATCCAAGATGGTCAATGCTATGGGAAGCTTCAGGTCACTGCAGACTGGCTTGGCTCCAAAGGTTTGAGAGGTGTGCCTGATGCAATGTTGGAATAGACACAGGTGCTGCTGTTGGCATCGACAGAGATGACCAGAGTTGCCTTTGGCTCCAACGTGGAAAGTTTCAGTGCCAGAGAAGGTGGTAGAAGACTATCAGTATCACCATTTTCTTTTTCTTTCATTCCTTCCTTGTCTCTCTCCAGATCTGTCTTTGTTCAAGCTTTCTGTTGACTTTTTTCAGTGCTTCTTGAAGACTGAGAGGAGAAGTCACAAGCTAGCTCTCCTGCAGTGGCAGAGAAAAGTTCTTTCAGTATTAGTTTATTCCTCCTTTCAATAACAGACCTAGGTCTGAAGGACTAATAAATATCAAAATGGGCATATAAATGCTCCAGCCCCAGTCATACACTGCATTGCTGACACAGATCTCGGAAGAATGAGTTTGTGGACAGATTTGGTACATTTCTTAAATCTTGAAGTGCCTTCTCAATACTGACTGCTTAAGGCTATCAAATGAAAAAAAGAAAAATCAAGAATACAAAAAATATGTAGCACAATGAAAAAAGACTTTGTACAAAAAAAAAAGCTTTTGTTTGTAATCAGAAGGAAACAGATCGGCTTGGGCAGAGGCCTCTGCAAGACAATGAGAGCTTAAGTTTAAGGAAACTAGTGAACTGGAACAAGCTACAAATGTCTGAATATTAATAATTGTAAAGTGCACAGAAAAAGGAAATAAAGTTGATTAAACAGACATAGGAAGGTCTCAAATGAAAAAGGACAGAGATAAGCTAGAATATCTACTATGTTCAAAAGAAATACTCATAAAAATGAGTACTCAAATTTCTAAAGGCTAGAAAGTTCTCAAAATCTGAAAAGTCAAGTAAGAAAAATCACTCATCTAAAATTCATTTTAACAATTGCTAGGGGTTCACATTTAGTGCTAAGGCAACAAACAAAAGCTGCGGACAAGAGGGATCACACTGCACTGTGAAAGACTGGGAGGGGCCTGACTGAGTGAAACATTTCCTTGTTTGGATCCACCACGAGGGCAGATAACCCAACCACTAACACAGACAGTGGGATCAATACAGGATCTCTTGATAAAATAATATTGTTGACACAAGCAATACTTTGAGTGAAACCTGCTACCCCCACACACTGTTATCTCCAATTGACCAGTTAACTTACAACAGTTGCTTTCCATACATAGCATGCATTTTTTTCTGAAACCTGGCTTTCACTGCTATCAGCTGTGGTACTCACAGCTGACTTGACTTTTCCTGGGTGATATCTTTATATAGCAAACAGTTTAGTACAAAAAACTCTCCTCTCAGCATTTTAACATAATGGTTTAGTCACGAGGGTTCCACCATGCTGATTTGGGCAAGGTGCCTCAAATGCTGGCCCTCTAAATAAGTGTTCAGCAAGGATAGTTGTGTTTCTGGAACAAATGATGGACAAATCTGACAATTTTTATAGTCATGTTCAGCCTCAAGACAAAAGCACTGGGAATGGAGGCCCTTATAAGGAATCTACCTACCACAATCACACTTCTGTCTCTTATGTGACAGACATCTAACATTTTTAAACAAAAAAGGAAGGCTCCTCAAAGGGACACTTATCTAAATAAGCAAAGGCAGAGGTAATACCAATAACCATGCAAACAAACAGGCTGATGGGTGTGAGACAGGAGTTTGGACTGGCGGCAAGATAGTTTTAAGTCATATGTCAAATGTATGACCCTATGGAAGTTTTTTTGGCTTTGGTACCCAGCAGAACATTAGCTTACCTCAGTGAGATAACCTCAACAGTACTGGAATACTGCAACTATGATTGCAGGATGGATAGTCATAGATGCCATGAACCCTAAAATCCTTAGAAACTTCCTGGCTAAAGTTCTTGACTAATTAGAAAAGTTCAGGAATAAATGTAGGTGGAAGAAAGACTCAATGAATGGAAGAATCTAGAAGGCAACCCAAGAACACTATCCTGTGGGGAAGAACTGGAGAGGATTTCTGATTGATAACTCGATTGCCTAGGTTGAGAAGGGGGAGCATTACTCAAGGAAGAGACTCCCGACATTATATAAAAGACTGCAAAGATAAATATGTCATCTAAATCAAGAAAAATGTGAATATCATGCCATCTGCAAGGAGATACCACAGGATCTAGTCATTCTGTAAACAACCTTGAAGCAATAGATAGATGAAAGGGTACTATAAAAAATAAAACTGTAATCCAGACAAAGAAAATCTTAGAAAATTGGTGGAAATATGTGGCAAGAGGAATAAGCATCTTCTAAATAAAGAAAGGATGGATTGGTCCTGAGTGTAACTCTTTATGTAAAACTAAGTAAGGGGGTTTTGAACATAAGGCTTGCAATTCGTATACTCATCTTGCAGAGGTCAGAGCTATAAGTAGAAGTATTTTCCAAGAGTGAAACTTCAAATCACAAGTAGCTGCCGGTTCAAAGGAAGTAAGCACCAGTGACTGTAGAGCAACAGTCAGTTCCCATGGGGGTAGAGGATCTTTAAATGGTGGCTTTAATCAAATAGTTCCCTTGAGGAAGACCTTACATAGTCTATGTGAAATTAAAGGCAGATCTCCAAATCCATAATGAAAATTAGCGATAGCAGCTAGAATTACCTTAACAGTAGAAGCGGAAGCTCCTTTGGAAAAAAGATGGTCAGAAATTCTAACACTTTTTCCACTGAAGCTGAAAAAGGGTCGAGACCGTTATCACAAGCCCAGATTAAAAACCTCTTCCACTTACTGAGGTAGAGTTTTCTGGTGGATGGTTTATATGATGCCAGCAAATTTTTTCTCACTGGGGATGGTATATCATTATACTTGGCAACTAATAGAATTGGAAGAACCAAGCAGTTAGCTTGAGACTTCGAAGACTGGGATGCACCACTCCCTGAGGGTGAGATAGCAGGTCTGGAAATGGGTCCAGAATCCATGGATAGTGAACTAGATGAGGCTATAGGAAGGGAAACCCAATTTGTTGAAGCCAGTAAGGTGCAATGAGAATTACTTTGCCTCCCAACCTGGCTGCTTTCTTGAAAGTAGAATCAGATGAAAAGGGGGAAAGGCATAGAGGAGACCTAGGGGCCAATCTAGGAGAACAGTGTCTCCTGGGGTCTCCCCCTGAGGGGGATCATCTTCTTCGCTATTATGGAATTGAGAGATCACTCGAGGCAACAGAATGCACCTGCCCAGGTTGTCTGCTATTATATAGGTTCATTGGTTGGTACTAGGCTATAGGTCCTAGGGCCTATACAAGCCTAGCCACAACAATTCCCTGGATATTTCTTCCCACAATATTTACTTCCCTGGACCCCTGTCTAGCAGGGCGACTGACTAGATCCCGGGGTGAATTTCCTATCTCCCATCCAATCATCAAGGTTCCTTTTGAAGAGGGCCAAGGAGGTGCTCTGTTTGCCATGTATGGGCAGTCTATTCCAGAGTATGGGGAGTCTCTGGGTCAGGAACCTATCCCTCCCAACATGTTTTGTTAATTGTGATGACAACGTGACGTATGATGTCCACCTGGATGAGAAACAGGCTCAGAACCCTGCCTAATCTCTAGTAATGCAATTAGAACTTCTTCCCCAACTAATATTTGAGGGACTTAGTGAGGGCCCTCAGAAATGAATCATGATTCATGGGATGTATCTGCAGTCTGCAAGGCATCAGGAGCCATTCCATCCTCCAACAGGGTCTTGGTAGTGAACAGCTGAGATGTAACCTGATATACTGTGGGTTTTACAACCTCAGCAGGTATGTTGGAGTCTGAAACACTGGACTGCGCATCTGTTCTGGACCTCTTAATTTTCTTCTAAGGCAGAAGAGGGACATATGGGGATGCGAATGCTGCCATTTTTAACTGGGCCAGGCATTTGGCATAGTCGGAATAGTTTCTCCAAACTAAAGGTAAAGTAAGCCACAAAACTATGGGCTAGGCTTATAAATGCCCTCGGGCAGATAGCCTAGTATGAACCTATGAACCTATTTAAGGCACTGAGCTTTCATAAAGGTGTGGGAAGAGTAAAGCCTTGACCTAAGGGTTTTGGGAATGAATGACTTGACAGAACAAGAGTTGTGACGGTGTTTCAGGCCTAAAAAGAAAATGCACTGTGCGTCCAAGTCCTTGTATGGAATCTGCCAAGAGCACTCGCACTTACCCCTCCTAGCTGACATCTAACAAATCTGAACAAAATAGCACCAACTTATCTGAGCAAATGAGAGAGTGAAGCAATGCTACCGAAGAGGTGATCAGTCCCAATGGATGCACAAACTGCATGTGGGCTGGCAGTGAGACAGTTTACTTCTGAACTCCCCGGAATGTGCATTGCTATCAGAAAGTGGTTGGAGGCAATGGCCTATTGCCATATTCGGAGGGCTTCTCGACAGAGGGGATTGGATCTGGTTCCTCCTTGCTTGTTGATGTACCAGACTACGGACATGTTGTCTGACTGAAATGCAACTGTTCCTTGAGGAAGGACATAGTGAAAAGCTTGCAACGCTAGAAGCACCACCCTCAACTCTAGGATGCTGCTATGCAGATTGGCCTCTAATGTGGACCAAGTGCCTTGGACTGTCTTTCCCAGATAATGCCCCCCACCCCATCTGGGAAGCATCCGTGGTCACTATGTCTTTGGGTTGAGGAGGGACATCCACCAGGACAGGTCCTTTTTGCAGCGACTGGTGAGAATTATGAGATGGTTCATCGGGTGAGTTAGTATGGACCACTGATTTGCTAGTAGCCACTGTAGTAATCTCATGTGATAGCTCACTAAACGGACCAGAGTTATCATCAGTGCCATGGACCCTAACGCTTGAAGTACCAGTCGAGCTTGTACTTTATAGTCAGGAAAGACTGAACCTGAGATTTTTTTCTGTCTAACCTGTGAGCAGGTAGGGAGGCTACGCAACAGTATGTTTAGATGAGCTCCGATAAATTCCATATCCTGAGAAGGAGTCATTTGCGACTGATTGTGATGCCCAGATTCATGAACAACTGCTGGGTGATTTCTATCATTTGTAGCAGGAGATATCTGGTGGAAGCTTTGCTGAGCCAATCATCTAGATATGCAAACAGCCGGAATCTGTGCAGTCTCTAGTCAGCTGCTATTGCTGCCATACATTTGGGGAGCTGTGGTGAGACCAAAAGGCAGCACCCTGAACTGAAAATGACTGGCTCCTAGCCAGAAGCAAAGAAACCTTTTTGAGCATTTGTCCATTTTTATGTGGTAATACATGTCTTGAAGGTCTATAAAGGACATCCAATCATTTTCTTCCAGAAAGAGAAATACTGACTGAACTATGACTATCCGGAATTTGGACTTTTGAACAAATTTGTTTAGAATGCTTAGATCCAGAATTGGTCTTCCAGTCCCGTTTTTTTTTTTTTTTTTTGGCACTAAAAAGAATCTTGAGAAAAGTCTAGATCCTCTTTGGTCTGGTGGGACTTCTTGGATGACTCTTTTGTCTAGCAGCTTTTGTCCCTCTGCCTGGGTGGACCGTCGGGGAGCCTTGATAGAGTTCTTGGGTAAAGTGAGAAGGGGATAAGGTAACCTCTGGAAATTAGAAGTTATGTACTCACCATAACGTTCCATCTGAGTAGGTGACTTCATTCGGATGCAACCTGTGGGTATCGGATCCGATCTCGGATCCGAGCCGGCAATTCAAAAGCTTAGGCTCCGAGCTCCTAGCTCCTCCCTCTTACCCATAACCCCTTGCCAAGCCCTGACTGACCTCAGATTGAGTTTGCCTCAAAATACTGACCACAGTACACTAAAACAGCATAAATACTCGCTCTACAAAGGTCAGGGGATGGAGGGGATGGTTGCATCGAATGAAGTCACCTACTCAGATGGAACGTTATGGTGAGTACATAACTTCTAAATCTGAAGTAGGCAGACTTCATTCGTCTGCAACCTGTGGGACAGAGTCCTAGCTACCTGAATCTTGGGCGTCATGGAAGGATGTTCGAGCACCACTGAGCCAAAGGATGCTCTTCCTCTAGAAACAACATCCACCTTGTAATGAGAAATAAAAGTATGAGGCGAGGCCCAAGTAGCTGCCGCAGATATCATCCAATCCAAACACGGGACTTAAAGGCTGACGTGAGAAACTGCCCTAGTAGAATGAGCCGTAACCCTCTGAGGAGCAGGTCTGCCTGAAGTGTCATATGCCTGCAGAATGCAATTAGCAATCCATTTAGATAGAGTGACTTTAGATACTGCTTTACCCAGAGCAAATTTAGCAAAGGAGACCTAACAGCTGATCTGATTTCCTGTGGCCAGCTGTCCTGTTAATATAAAAGCGTAATTGTCTATGAACATCCAAGGAATGCAATTTGTATTCTCCTTTGTTTGAATACTTGGGAAAAATACAGGTAAATTGATTGTCTGGTTAATATTGTATTCAGAAGAGACCTTCGAAGAAAAGATGGATTGGTCCTGAGGCACACCCTATCAGGGAAGAAAGAAAGATAAGGCGGTTTGACACATAGAGCCTGAAGCTCAGACACCCTTCTGGCTGAAGTGATAGCTACCAGAAAGGCAGTCTTCCAGGAAAGGTATTTTAAATCAGCAGAAGCTGCAGGCTCGAAGGGAGGAGCAGTAAGGGCCTGCAGGACTAAAGACAAGTCCCAAGGCGGTACAACCTCCTTGACTGGAGGCCTTAACAAAAAAACTCCTTTGAGAAAAGTTTTGCATAATTTCGCTGTCATAAGGGGAGCTGTGTCATGACCAATGTGATAATGCGAGATAGCCGCTAATGCGAGATAGCCGCCAATTGTACCTTAATCGTGGAAGAACTAGCCCCTTGATGAAAGAGGTCTGTTAGAAAATCCAGCACTGCAGAGATAGGTGCTGAAAAAGGATCCACAGTTCTCTGTCCTGCCCATATAGAGAACCTCTTCCATTTACTCCGATAAACCTGTCTGGTGGAAGGTTTATGAGCAGCCACCAAAATGGCCTTGACCGGTGAAGAGATACCGGGAGTCCTAATTAAGGTTGGAATTGGAGCAGCCAAGCTGTCAACTTCAGGGTCTGCAGATTGGGAACTGGCATTCCCAGAGGGTGACAGATGAGATCCGAAATTGGATCCAGAATCCATGGTGGATTGATTTTGTGAGACCATACAAAGGGGAACCAAGGTTGTCGAGGCCAGAATGGGGCAATGAGAATCATTCTGCTCCCCAAACTGTTGGCTTTCTGCAGGAAGCCTCTGCATCAGAGGAAGTGGAGGGTAGGCATAAAGGAGACCGGGAGGCCAAGCATGCACCAGAGCATCCTCGGGAACTCCCTGGTGGGGAAGCAGAGCGAAGAAATTATGCATTTGGCGCTTGATGGAGAAGCAAAAGATCGCGAACAGGGTTGCCCCAAACGGCAAAAATCTTCTTCGCTACTTGAAGATTGAGGGACCACTCGTGTGGAGAAAAGGATGGTGCGACTGAGCTTGTCCGCAAGGATGTTGGACTTTCGGAATGTGCGTTGCTACCAGAAAGCGTTTGGTGGAAATTGCCCATTCCCAGACTCTCATGGCCTCTCGACAAAGGTAAGACCTGGTTCCTCCCTGCTTGTTGATATACCAGACTACGGACATGTTGTCTGTCTGAATCGCAATAGTCCCTGAAGGAAGAACGTGGTGAAGTGCTTGCAACGCTAGGAGCACCGCCCTCATTTCCAGGACATTTATATGCAATGACGTCTCTGTAGGATTCCACGTGCCTTGGACAATCTTTCCGCAGAATGCCCCCCACCGAGGCAAGAAGCGCCCGTGGTCACTGTGGCTCGGGAAATGCAGCAAAAGGTCTCCCTGCCAGGGGCTCCGGAGAAAGAAGCCACCACAGAAGGGAGTCCCTGCACGCTCTGCTGACCGCAATCGGGCGTTTAGAGAGAACAAAGAGGAGACCACTGAACTTGAAGGGTCCATTGAAGAACCCGCATGCAAACGGGCATGAATTAGAAGCGGGATAGCTGCCGCCATAGAACCTAGGGCCCTCAGGACCCAAGCTGCAGTTGGAGATGGTTGCAGGATTGCTGTCACATGACACCTCAGCCTGGCGATCACGGTCTGGGGTGAGGAAGGCTCGCATTGATCTGGTGTCTAGTCTTCCTCCTATGAAATCTATAATTTGAGTTGGATTCAGAAAGATTTCTCCCAGTTGATCGTGATGCCCAGCCTTGGTGCTAGTTGAAGAAAGTAATCCCTGGCTGAGCACAGAAGATGCCTTGATGATGCGTCAGGAGCCAGTCGTCCAGGTGGAAAGACCTGTAATCCCTGGAGCCTCAGGTGGGCCAGCTACCACCGCTAGCACCTGGTAAACACCCTGGGGCTGAGGTGAGACCAAGGGAGGACCCTGAACTGATAATGACTGGCTCCCCAGCCGAAGCGAAGAAACCTCCTGGATCGCCTGTCCATCCGAATGTGGTAGCACGCATCCTTGAGGTCTATGGAACACATCCAGTCGCTTCTCCCTCAAGAGGGGGAGTATAGATTGCAGGGTGACCATCCGGAACTTTTGCTTGGTTACTGACAGGTTCAACTGGGAAAGGTCTAAGATTGGTCTTAAGTCCCCCGTCTTCCTTGGCACCAAAAAGAACCTGGAGTAAAACCCTAATCCGCTTTGATCTGGGGACAGCTGGATGGCTCTTTTTCCTAGCAGCTGCTCGATTTAGATAGCTGCCGCCTCCCTTTGGTCGGGTGGAACATCTGGGAGGCTGCGAGATTTGGGAATCTTGAATAGGGGTATTGAATATCCTCTAGATATAAGTCGAAGCACCCAACTGTCTGTTGTTACGGACTCCCAAGAAGTCAGGTGCATCGAAAACCGCCCCCCGACTGCCTCCAGAGACGGACAGCCGGGCAACCCTTCAGGGCTGCTGCGTGGGTCTCTCAGAGAAGGGTTCTCTGGACCCAAAATTGCCAGGAGCCCCCCTGCCTCTGGCACGACGACCTCCCGCCCTCCTCTGCCACGGAAGGACTGGTTATCCGAGCAGGTTGGGACTGCTGCGACTTCGGAACCACATCTTCTTCTGTCCCTTTTGGTTCTTAGAGAAGGACCTCTGGGGAGCTGAGAAGCGGACTCCGACGGCAGACAGTGTCTTCCGTCCTTTTCGCTCTGGACTAATGTCTCGCGAACAGTCTTGCCAAACAAGGCAGAACCATCGAAAGGGCATTCGCGAAGGTGCCTTGAAGGGCACTGCAAAATCACAATGGCGGAGCCAGGCCTGTCGCCTCATGACAAGGCCCGCTCCGCTGGCTCTAGCGGCTCCCTCAGTAGCATGAGACAGCAGCCGCATAGATGTATTGGATACTGATCTGAGAGTGGCCATTCGGGTGGAGTAAACCTGTTTATCCTCACTCGAGATGGACTCGGGAGATGCAGCGTATTCTTTAATCAGATCCCGCTGCATCCTAATGACATGTGCCATGTAGTTCAGCGCTCTCAAGGAGAAGGTCGCTGAACTAAAAACTCGCTTCTCAATGCGATCCATCGAACGGGATTCCTTGCCCGTTGGATGGACGGAGGGACTCTCCTGGGCCAATTCCCTCTTCGTGGCTGCAGCCATCATCATGGCATCTACTGGGGGACCCTTACTCCAGTGGGTGCGGTCTGATGGAGGAGAAAGAATGCGGTCCGGGCGCTTAGGGATAGGCTCAATGGTGTCCGGATCCTTCCACGCCCTGATGGATATAAGATCCACCAGGGGGTCAGCAGGAGGGGACACCCAAGAGATAGAAGGGCCGCCTCAATGCCTCCCAAGAACACAGACTCAGTCGAGAAGCCTTTGGGCAGACCACCCCCCTGATCCTTAACATCTCCATGATGTCTCCAAATGAGACGTCCTCAGGGGTGACCTAGGGGAGCCTTCCTTAATCCAAGTCCGTGTCTTCAGTGACGGACTCAGGGGAGTCCATGTGCCTCCTCTTGCACTTACGCTTCCGAGGTACTTCATCGGGGCTGTCCGAGGAGTACTCTTCAGCAGATGGATGTTCCAAGGGAACCACTTGGGACATCGAGGCGAACTGTCCCTGGGACCGGCTGGTGGGGCCTGGCCCAACTGCAATGGAGTGCGGGATGGAGCCGTGGCAGGGACCGGGGTCCGGATGTCCTCGACAGTGCCCTTTCCATAACGTTGAAAGCCGAGGGGAGCCAGCTTCTCTAAGCCCGAGAGCCGGCCCCCTTTCGGATCCGACGTGACGGATCGGAGTCGGAGAAACCGCCGGATCCGAGAGACCAGTGTGCTCCGACCTGGACGGGCCGAAGACACACCAGCTCCCTCGGATCCGAGGCTCGGCCCTCGGCTCCGAGGAGGTCGGGTCCGGCACCGAAGCACTCAAGGGATGGGACGGATCCGAGGTGCGCCCGACCTATCGGATCCGACCCACCCCCGGATCCAAATCTGCACGGCGCCCTGATAGCTCGAACCCGTGGTATGGGTCGGAGAAGGAGCTAAGGGGCGAAAAAGGGGTCAAGACCCTCCCGGATGGGGGGGGGCTAGGAGCACTCCCATTTGCATTTGGGCCTGGATGAATTTCCTCATCATCCGGTCCATATCAGCTTCGCTCAATGAAAAGGTCGATCTAGAGGAGGCCACCGAAGCGGACCTAGAGAGCCGTCTCGGTGACCTCCTGGAAGGGCTAGCCTCCTCCTCCTCGGGTCCAGGAGAGAACAGAGGGGAGTGGAGCCGAGGAGGAGGAAAGCTAGAAGGCACAGGGGAGGCCCGCTTGGAGGAGCCGAACTAGAAGCTTCGGCTCTCCTCTTGTGGTGCTTCTCCCTGTGCCTCTCCTTCTGTCTCTCCCTAGAAGAATCCTTCCGCTCCGGCAAGTTTAAGGGAGCTTGAGTCCCAGCCGGAGGGGAGAACTCCACAGCAACAGGTTGCTGACTGGAAGGCAGAGGCCGAAGCAGTATCTGGGGGTAAAGACCAGCCAGCACCAGCCGACCTCCGTTCCCTTAAAGCCGGGGTTGAACCCTGCACAAATGGTACAACCAGAAGACAGGTGTTCAACCCCAAGCATGACTTGGGAGTGTGGCCATCTGCTGGGGACAGCTTATGGCCACACTCATTCGAAAACAGCCTTAGGGGCTTCAGACATTACAAACCTAAGGCCTAAATACACACACACACAAACAAACTACGAAACCGAGAAAAATTAACTAAAGAGGGAGGAAAGCCTTAACCACACACAACACTAACTAGATTAATAACAAAAAACAGAGAATTTGAAAACTTTTTTCTGTCAAAAAATCTAAA
>NW_025049317.1:0-19160 GCF_019279795.1 Protopterus annectens | reverse complement strand
GCCCTGTAAGCGGACACTTAGAAGAGCAAAAGTGCCCAAAGTAAAACACCCACGCACAGAGTCCACTTCCTGGAAATGTGAATAAACACAACACAACACATGCCCCCACAGACTATGAACAGAAAATATATAAATAAACATGTTATATTTTTTTTAAATTGTAAAATGTTTAACCGTGAGTGCTTCATTTGTGCGAGCGTGTTGAAGGCAGCCATAGCTACAGTTAGCAGTCAGTGGGAAAGCATATAAAACTAAATATGCAAAAGTAAGCCAAGAAGCAAATAGCTGCAGCGCAGAGATGTTGGCTGAAGAGCAGGCATTCATGGTTCGAGCCCCCACAATACTAATTTTTATTTTTAGCAAATTAAGCACAAAACAAGTCCCTGACAAATATGTACACATAAAAATCACATTTTATGTAAAATGTAATGAAATAGCCCATTTATATTGAAGAAATGTGAGGTAACAAAAGAATAAAAATGCCAGATGTGCCCATAGCTGAGCTACAGTTTAACAGGGTGAGTGCATCTGCCCGTACGTGAGCAGTGGTTTAACTGGTGCAAAATGAGTGCCCGTAGCTGAGCAGTGGCTTAACACATTGAATCTAAGTGCCCCTAGCTGAGCTGAGCGTAATATGCGTGCCGATAGCCAAATGAGGCTTAAACCAGAGTACCCTGTTTGCGCGGAGCTGCGCACCGTGCAAACAAGCTAACCGACGGGCAACTTTGAGCAAGCCGTATCAAACCAGCCTTTACACAGACACACCCCTCAGCATGTGTCTAGACAGTCTTGAAAAATAAAAAGTAGTGGCCAGGTTTGAACCCAGGATACTATACACCATAGTCAAGGTACCAAACCACTAAGCCATGACAGCAGTACCTATAAATGCAATAATAGCTAATATATAGGAATGAATATAAACTGGAGCATGACAATGCAGGTTTACTGAAGTTGATACAATTCCAAAATGGCCAATCACAGATATGTGCGGAAAAAACGGACTATATAAGCTCCATAGGTGGGAATACACAGCATAAACGATTGTAGAACTGAACTGCAGGCAGAATGACAGGAGTAGGAGAGGGTAGTTGCTTTCGAGCACAGAGGTGGGGCGTTGAGGAGTCCAGGTACATGGTCTGGCTCCTAGTCCACAATCATGAGGCCCAACTCATGCAGGGCCAGGTCCTCTGGGGAGCATACAGAGCTGAGGCGTGGGACTGGTTGGCTCATGATCTCACCAGTGCCACAGGGATTCCAAGGACTGGTGAGCAGGTCCGTCACCACCATGCGGACCTGAAGAGATGCAAGCAGGACTAACTGAACCTTTGGATCCAGGAGGCCCGGCAAATGCCCAGCGCCCCACTACTGAGTAAGTTACATTTAATTATGTATGTAAGAAATTAAACTAGCTGATATTATGGAGATGTTTATTCCAATATTACTTCATTTATATTACAGCTGCAGGTGTCCGTTCTAAACCGCAGAGCCTATGGCGATAGGCTGGTGCTTGCGCCACCAGGCAGGTCAGTAATCCACTACCAGTAACTGTAAAGAAATATAAAAGTATGACAGTCAGCAAAAGAGTGCAGTGTAGTCACTAAGGAATAAAATGTGCAAGTAACAGTGTGAAAGTGTCTGCAAGTATTGCTTGATTACAAAAGTGTGTTTCAGCCTGTAAGCCAAACAGAAAAATGAAAATGTCTGACATAAATTCTGAAATAAAAATGCCCCACCTGTAAGAAAATAGTACACAACCTGCAGCAGGCTGAAAATTATAGCTGCAGAAGATGATGAAATCACATGTGTGAAATATATCCCTGTTGAAATAGTGAAACATGACAGAAGTGAGACTGCTGGAAAGGATTGTAATAACTACAGGTAAAACATGTCAATGAAGCCTAGAAGTAAGTACCATCCTGAATAGTAAAATGAAAACAAGTGAGAGAGTGTGAGAAAGTGTCATGAATCCAGCAATACAGTAGTAATAACCCTGAATAAAGTATACTGCAGTCAAGACAGAATGAAATGCGTGAGAATCAAAACCAAACAGCAAAATCTGTTCAAAGTGTTGCTGCATCTGGAATGTGTATCCCAAAATCTGGATATGTTGCTCTCAGTCTGCAATATGCAGATAGTATGATTGTCTGATATACCAAACATCCACACTTGTTTACAGCTATATAAAGCAAATGTAGCAGGATGATGTAGCTGAACAAAGCTAGATATGAAATGTGTATGAAGAACAATAAAATGTATATTGATGTTGCAGTAACAGTCCTATCACCAAGTTGAAATAGTTATCATATAGGAAACTGTAGTTAGAACAGTAGTGTGTATATATCTGTAGCTATTAGAACTGTACAGCATATGTATTGGTATTTGAAGGTGTTAATATTATTTTCTTCACCCCACCCTATAACCACATATAACCCATTCCACGGAAAATGGTATGTGCAATCACAATTAACACCCCTGCGCGCTTGTCCTGTTGGGTCATACATATTTGCATGTCCGCTGATGCATCTGCCCTGTTCATACATCCAAACCTGATGGCCTGTTGCCATCAATTAACCCTGCATGTTGTTGGACTGTGTATTGCTGTTCAAATTATGCATGTGTTATGCACACTGTTCAATGGTGTGAATATCTGGGTGTTTGGTTAATGGGAATATTAATGCATGCTGTTACAACTAATTGTGAATGGTATTATATGTCACTAACCCAAACTGTCATGACATAATGCAAAACATAGGATGACAGGGAAGGCGGGTTCCAGCGGACCCACCTCTCCCACCTCAGCTGGCGAGTGCACCTGGCACTAGTGCTGAGTCTGGACCCTCCTCCGGTGGCCCTGTGCCACCTGCGGGTGGAAGCGCTGCAGGGGATGGGGCTCGCCCCCCTCTGCAAGTGTGGCCGGAGGAGAACCACCACTCACCCTCCGTAGCGTCCGGACTGTGGTGCGTAGGTAGATTCGGGACTCTGTTCTCGAGCCCCTACGCCAGCTCGAGGCACGGGTGGCACAACTTACGGGCATGCCTGTTGCCCAGCCAACACAGCCCCCAGCATAGCCCCGTCCTGGGCAGTGAAGGAACAGTGGCAACTGCCTATGGGTGGGGATATCAGTTCCACTGTTGCCATCTGTGGGCTCATGGGCTCTGGATATCCAAACCTCCGTCCCCGTCAATTGTGTAACCCCCCCACACATGTCATACACCACCCCTGTATGCGTCTTGTTTGTCTTGTCTGTTTACCTATCCAACCTACCTCCCCAGCTGTACCGACTTCCTTCACCTGACATACCACTCTCACCTGAAAAAAAAAAGGGCACTCTGTACCCACAAAAAAATTACGCCCCATACATAGCTGCCCATTCCGCACATATGTCTGCCAGACATGGAAACTATCAATTACAATTGGCTGTACAACAAGTATTACTGTTGTCCTTACACCTCTCTCAAGGGTGGAAGGTATCAAATGACACACCAAATTACAAACATATGCACAGCTGTTGCTGATGAAGGAATGGGCAGCTATGGGCCTTACCTATATCCCTCCTGCAAAACCCAAGCTTGTTTCCCTACTGTCTTACTCTCTTTGTGACCCCTTTTTCACCACTTTCCTGTCTCCCCATTTTCATTTCTTTCAAAGAAAATAGCTGGTGTAAGCAAGAGTAAGCTGCGTTTAAGCGGTTGTAAGCGGGTGCACGCCAGGTGCGTGGAGCTAAACGCCAGTGCGCATGCGTGAGCTCCGCGCAAAACCAGCGCTAACCCGGTTACAACTGCTTAAAAGTGCCTTAGTCACTTTGATTGACAGGTCTTGTAGTCAGTTCAGAAGCAAAATAAAATCCCACTGGCAGTCCCAAACCCAGGACCTTGGAAACAGTAGTCTGCATGACTTACCACTAAGCCATGACTCTTATACAAGAACATTGTGCTAAAATAAATATATCATGTAATAGTAGGAATGAATGTAAAGGGAATATAGATGTGTAGTACACAAAGCATGTCATTTAGAATTACTGTCAAAACTAGTGGATTTCCATAATAATAGTGTGTGAACATAAACAGCCATGCTAGTTGGTAGCTAGTAGGTAATAATGTCACTATAGCACCTTGCAAGCCACACACATACTCACAGCAGGATAATCACTGCCCATACCCCACAACCTCTTTACAGGAACACATCCGGACCAAGTAATAAAATATCTGGAGCAAAGGCCCAAAACCAGGGACACATTACAAATAATGTTACAACAAACGCAGACAGTTCAGAGAGTAACAGGGTCTGCATTTTGTTGGATGTTTGGAAGGGTATGAAGTCTGAAACTTGAATGTTTGTCACTATATTCTGACTTGCGCCCAGAGTGATTTGCCAGAAAAAGCTGTGCATGAGATATTGACCAAAATATAAGGCAGAAATGTGGACAACCTGCAAATATTTCTACACGAGAGGTCTGCCACCACCATATTTGAATAGTTAAGAGCCTAGACATAGCAACAGTGAATGACTTACAGGGATGCCCCACAGACTCCATGTGAAATGTACAAACAGTAGGCAGAAAGGTGTAACAACACATGCAATGCTAACTATGGAGTCCTGAAAGTATTCACCACTTGCATGGCAGAATAAGTGTAGTAATACATATGCTCATGCTAACCCACAGTCACAACTGCAGCATACCAGACAATTTAATGGGTGTACCCCACTGATATGTACCATTCCATGAGGCAGATAACAGATGAACCTGAGAGTCTCTGGGGCCTGCTCAGCAGCATACTCAAATACCCTAATAGATGTCAAGGCCCACACCATGGCCAGACCACACTGCATGCTGTAACACCCTAGCAGATATAGCAAGCATTCCAATGTGTGAATGTACATGGAAAATAGGAAAGCTACAGCAGCACACTACAGTCAGGACACCTAGCAGGCATACAAGTAGTGACTGTAAAGGGCAAATATTGAAGCCTTAGCAACAAAGTGCAAGCAAAAGTGAAAGGAAAGCACACACACACACACATTAGCAGTAGTAGTAGTTGTAGGTGTCAGTGTACATACACAGTTAGTACAGGAAACTGGAGAAATGAATGGAGGAATGTTAATCTACAACACAGCTGGAAATATGAGAGAGATACCAACCTTTACACTCACAGAACATTGTCCACAGCATAACAGCATGGTCCCCTGCCCTTAAAATCTGAAAGGGCTACCCCTATCTCACATACCTTTTTATAGCACTGTTCTGAAATCACAGTGAGAACTGCAATCAGTACACAACTGGCTGCATGCAATTAGCAAATGCTGGCTAACAATTGGTGCAGAGGCCATCACATGGGCATATGCAGATACCTACAAAAGTATGCTGTACTCCCAGTCCACACATGCAATACTTTCATTGCACCCTGAGGAAGACGTGAGAGACAGACAGACAGACAGAGAGAGAGAGAGAGAGACAGAGACAGTGACAGAGAAAATTGAAATTAAGCAGACACAAACAAAACTGTTCAGCAACAGCCACCTGAAAGCTGACAACTGGGAAGTGGAGCAGCAGGACAGAAAACCAGACGGCAACACAAGCAGCTGTGACAAACACAGGTAATGTAAAGTAATACTATAAAGGTCTACATACTGTGAACCCTCCATATGTGTCATTGGTCTGTATCCATATGTATATGAAGATGTGTAAAGGCAGGGGACATACAGCAACTATCAGTGAAGGCTGTACATACATTTGTATGTGAGAGCATCTATGTGCACATATCAATGTAGGTTGACTGTAGGTTGTGGTGCAATGTACAAAGTAGGTTTCACAGTTATGTATGTTTAGCAGTATGTTAGTGTGTGTATACAGTATGGTAGACAAACATGTTGATATACCTGTCTATCATATGGATACGTATGCATGTCAACATATGTATGTATATATATATATATATATATATATATATATATATATATATATATATATATGCATATATGTATACATACATAGAGAGAGATGTAGGAATACATAGACAGATGTAGATAGAATATTGTACAAACATATCTATGTAATGCACACATACAGATATAAATATATGTAGATACATATACATAGACAGACTGATCTGACTATCTACAGGTATGACTGTATATGACGACCTCAACACACCCTGTCCCACCCCCTCTGTCACTCTCACCCACTCTGTGTCCTCCCCTCTCCACATCTATAGCAATATATGTACATCAATATATATATGTGTATATGTATACAGACATATATATATATACATATAGATATATCTATATACATATATATATATATATATATATATATATATATATATATATATATAGAGAGAGAGAGAGAGATGTATATAAATTCTGAGTGAGGCACATGTGTACAGATGTATTGCAACAGATGCCTGGTGACAAAGGCATGGAGTGAACACCAGTGTCAAAACCGGAGTACCATACCACATTTCAAATCACCTACACCAGTAACCACCAGATATGTGATTGGCTGCCCACCACTGTATGTGTCATGGGTGAACAGGGTCATAAATGTGTACAATAGTGGCCCCAATGATATTCACAGTGGCACACTATTCCTGGAATACCTGCACATGGTATGTGTCAGCAGACATGGTGTGTCAGCTATGGACATGTAGGTCGGTGTACCCCTCCACACCACATAATGGATGCCATAGTATGGACCTCACATGACAGCTACAGATATGGAGAAGGACACAGTGACATGTACAACACGGTGACAATGCACTCAAACACATTACCAATGCACAGTGACTGACAACACCACAGAGTACACATATACTACCCACATAGAGGTTACCACTCCCGGATTTACATAATTAAGTCACACCCATGACAGATGTCCAACAACCATAGTAACACCTCACACCATCCACAACCTAAATGACTGCTGTGTGTTGTCCATGCCACTGCAATAGAGAGCACATGTGGAGGTAAAAGTTCCTACCCACAGATAAGACATACCCTGCAATAAACCACACAGTGTTAAGAACCAAGACTCTATGAGTACATGTCACACATACCCCTGCTGAATGTTAGTCAGATAGGTAATATGCCATATGAGTCACCCTGTGTAACTGTGTGACAGCAGCAGGTACCATCACACCACATGTGTCACAATGGTCAGGGTAGCAGAACAGTATGCTGCTGTAGTCCCAGGGGCAATAGCATATTGTATAGTATTGTATTGTAATGTAAATGTATTGTGTTGTATTGTATTGGTATGTTGAGGTGCCTCCTTCGGGAGTGGAACCACTGCTGCTAAAGCCAGTGTACAGGTACATATCCTGTAGTCAGGCTAGTGTTACATAGCACTTCTATATGTGTGTTTAGCTCCTGTCAGAGTTTATGTAGCATGCAACTGGGGATACCATCAGGTCCCAGTCATGTTGTGTATTCTGCTTTCCTGAGGGCGGCTCTCACCTGGACATCTGTGATGACAGGGAGGTTACAGTCAGCTGGGATAACTATGTCTTATTTTGGGGAGAGGGCGGGTGACACCTGCACTGAACCTGTCTGCCACAATGTTGTCAATATCTGTGGTGTCAGTGAAATATTTGTTGTTGTGTACTAACTATGGGCATAGAGGATGGATTCTGACCAGGTTGCTAACATAAGTGAAGAAGGCCTTCTGGTTATCTGTAGTGTCCCTCTTGATTTCCCTCTCAAAGTTGCCCATGGATGTTTGTATGATGGAAAATAGATCCTTACTAGTGCTGCTCAGACATGCCCTCCCTTTATGGAATTATGCCCTGTCTTGCAGTAGCTTACATCTTCTGTAATACAATCTGTCTATGGCTGGGGTCCACCAGACAGGATGCTGTCCCTTTGTGGAGAGTGTCTTGGTCATATATGGGATTGCATGATCCATGCATTCTCGGAGATGTCTGTAGAAAGCAATTGTGTAGGGGTCAGCATTGTGGGTTGTATCTGCCACTGGCCCAGTGGGCTGAAAGGATACCATGTCACTGTTACAAAGTGTAAAGTTTGCATCTGTAATGTTATTCACTATAGTCGTTTGTGCTGGTGGTGGAGGTGGGATATGTATATCCAGGGAAATTAGTGTGTGGTTAGCTCACAGTAGTTGATGATGTAGGCCATACAGTACCTAGATACAAACCCCCAGAGTGAGGAGGTGCTCTTGACCTGAATCAGTGTTCTGACTGCTGGAGTTTGGTAGTATGTCGTATGGAGTGTGCCAGGTACTGTTGCACAGTTGCTGGCTGAGCACTGATTCCTGGCCATTTACATGTGTATCCACCAATAGACAGACAGATGCTATATATGTGAGATATGTTGTATCATAACAGTCGAGTAGCATATGTAGTATGTGTGCCAAATTCTGCTGACATATATTGCTGATATCAGGTTATTTTCTTTTTCAGGTACATGGCTCACCCGTGGAATCCCACTTACTCCACAGCTGAGGATGAGGAGATACACCAGAACCTGGTGTGGGATTATGCAATACTCTTTTCCCGCACCAGCCAGAATCAGCTGGAGAGGGCTCCACTGTGGCAAGACCTGGTCCATCAGGTAAATGACATAGGCATGCATAATAGGACATATGAGCAGGTACAACATCACTGCAGTGATTTAATCAGCAATGTCCGTCAGCGTGCGTCGGATATCCACAGGCAACATGTCGCCACAGGTGGTGGAGTGGCTACACATCCCCCACTCACCAGACTGGAGGGACTACTCATGAGTGTAGTGGCTCCAGTCCGCCAGCAACAACAACAGCAGCAGACATGCATTATGATGGAGGCTGGAGCCACGCAGCAGCAAGACAGTGAACGTGCAGGTAATATGCCATATGTATAGTTGACTGCTGTGTACACTGGTAGTTAATGCATGTGTGAGGTGTGTCCTTGGTTTGTAGCTGTCACCATAGTATTTAATGTGCAAGTGTGATATCCTCAATATTTGCAGCTGACCTGTGAAAGGCGACTGTTGTACTACTGACCTGTATCATACTCAGTAACAATGGCACAGTTGTGCCCACTGGAATTAGTTTCTTCACGTCTGCAGGTCCCTCCGGTGTAACAGCAATGAAGCCTATCCATGCTGGTGAGTGTGTATTAACAATTCCTGCAATAGTCTTGATAGTAATAGTAATATTCGGCTCACTTAGTAGTGCTCTTTGTATGCATGTAGGTGTGTCTGTGTCTGTGTGTTGATATCACGCATACTGAGTACTGGACAATTGTGTGAAACTGTGTGCATGTGTGCATGTGTGCATGTGCGCATGTGTGCATGTGTGCACCTGTGCATGTGTGCATGTGTGCACCTGTGCATGTGCGCATGTGTGCACGTGTGCATGTGCGCATGTGTGCATGTGTGCACCTGTGCATGTGTGCATGTGCGTATGTGTGCATATGTGAATGTGTGCACCTGTGCATGTGTGCATGTGCGCATGTGTGCATGTGTGCATGTGTGCATGTGTGCATGTGCTCATGTTGTCCATGTGTGCATTACTGGTAATGTGTAGACATTGTAAACTGTGTTTCCTGTTTCCCTCCCACAGGTTCTTGTGCTGCTCTGGTGTCATGTAGCAGGGAACCTGAATCAGGTGCCATGGGTACTGATAATGATGACATCTGTGTAATGGCACAGGAAGGTATGCCAGGGTCCGCCATTGGTCAGCCTATTGACAGTACACAGCTGTCGACCCCATCAATGCGCACAGTTATCCTGCCAATACACCCTTTGTCACCAATGTCCCTAGGTGATGGACAGCATACAGTGGGCATTGACCAGGATAATGTGGTATCTGTGGCACATGCCTCCCCACACAGCAGCCATGGGCATGGCCCAGAGATGGTACAACACAGACAGATGTCCAGGGGTTCTTGTGGGAGCATCCGTGGGCGTACTGCCCCTGTCAGACGTGCCCACAGAGGTCTTACAACCTCAGCTATGTTTCGGGCTGTCATGCAGGCACAGTCATGTATGGAACGGTACACCAGTCTGAGGGAGCTGAGAGCATGTCGCACAGCCATAACTGACAGTATGCGTGACATTGCGGCTGCCATCCGTGATTTCACCGATGTCATAGACAGACATTGTGGGGACATATTAGACCGGTTCCACAACTACATGTCCATGAGCCAGGGCGATGGTGGGCGGTTGAGGTGTCGACGTGGCCGTATGCCAGCAACAGCAGCAGCTGGCAGTCGCCGCGATCTACAACAGGGCCGCGGCTGCCCCGTAGTGCCAGCAGCAGCCCCAGCAATGCTGGGTCTGTGCTGTCATCAGACCGCCCCAGGAGACCACGGGCACGCGGCTCTGGCCAGGCCCGACAGGGATCTGTGTCCAGTCAACGAACACCTGCCTCTGATGACAGTACCCAGTCTGCTGGTACCGATACGTCCGTAGCACCCCTGCAAGGCACAGGTACCATGTCCGCGGGCTACAGACACTGATCTTTATGACCTGGCAGGTACAGTCTGTGGCTGTCCACAAACACCAGTATATGGCAGCCATGAGGTGGAACTGTGTGCATCCATACACACATGCGAATTGACAACACCTAGGGCTACCGCATACACGCACACACTGCATCAACATTGCCCCACCTTCTACTGCTGTCCCTCACCAACACACATACACATACATGTCAATCGGTGGTATCGGTGGCTGACTCAGGCATACCAAGTTCACACCCTGTGCATATGATGAAACTGTGCCACCTCCTGCAATCTGTAACAACTGTGCAGGTACAGGTTAACATGTTTCTGATGCACAGGGTGACCACATAGACGTGTAGTAATAAATAGTATCATGTTGTTAACAGTACTGTGTGCTGAATTAATTTTGGGTATATCACAGCATGCCTGATGCAGTAAGGGTGTGATTGTCATGTACTGTTGTCTACACCCATGGTAAGTACCATAGTGTATCATCTGCACATGTTGGCATGCTGGTGGTAATGATGTCAACAGAAGGCTACATACATAGGTAGCACAGGGGATAAGGTAATGAATGTAGTAATACGCAATGATGGACATGTAAACTGCAAGTGGTATGTTGCCCACACTGGACTCTGCAATGCGGATGTTTGAGGATGTTGATATGTGTGCAGTAGTACACAACTGGTACAGGACACACAGGAGCACCCTAGCACTGCAAGCTCACATCTCATACCATGCTAGACAGCCCCAACACACAAAACTAACTGTCACAGGAGGGCGAGTCCCCATATATGTCAGGGATACTGTGGTGGCAGGCCAGGTAGCATACATCCTACTAAGTATGGAACCACTGAGTGAAGGCTCAGTGTCTGTTATTTGACATGTGTATTACTGCAGGTATGAGCACATGGGTTTCCATCCAGTTATTGTACATCCTGACAGTACATGGTCTGTACACTTGTGTGCTTGAGACTGGACCCTAGCCATCTGACCCGTATTTCCATGTACATGTGCATAGTGCCTGCATATTTGCAGTGTTACCTACTGGAAGTGGTACAGCTTGTTTGTTGTACAATGGACTACATGCAGCCCTGTTTACTGTAGCTTTGTGTGCATGCATGTTTGCTTGCAATCCCCCTGCATTACTGATCACACCTGCAATGCATAGTTATAGAGCTTCTGTGGACTCCTAGTACCATCTGCATAGCTTACTATATGTATGTCCATGTCTCACTTGACAGGATGTCACTGTTTGTCCTGTTCACATGTACATTGCCTGTGACACAGTGCATATGACTTACCTGGCATGTGTCCACGTGAGCAGTCATATATGCTACTGCTAACTAATCACAGGCACTACACCTTCACATATTCATCTTCTGTTGAACCACCTGCTTCGCTAGGGACGGCCTTCACCTGTCACCCCTGGGCTTTCAGATATTGGCAAAGGCTCTTGCTACCCCCATAGTGCCTATGTTAGGCAAGGCTCAAATGACAAACCCACCTTCATAGGTATCACAAGGGATAAGAAACTAAGAGTAATGCTACCCAACGCCAGAAGTCTAAACCTCAAGATGCATGCACCCGAAACTCTCCTTGGCATGGAGAACATCAATATCTGTGCAGTAACAGATGCCTGGTTCAGGGCTACTGAGAGCACACCAGCACTACCAGGTTAAACCTCATTCCATGCTTTTCAGCCCCAAAACTTGGAACGAACCACAAATGGAGGGGGAGTATTGATATTCATCAAAGATACCCACACCTCCAGGTTGGTGGCAAAGCACCAAGCATCAGAGACTATCCATGTGCAACTAACAATGGGTGAAACTGCCTTCCAGGTTATAGCCTGCTACAGACCACCCTCCCAAACCCAAGAACTGCACTCGGCTGTCCTGTGAACAGTGGAAATATGAAGGTCTCTCCAAACACCATTATATTGGGCGACGCCAACTACCCAAACATGGACTGGGAGCATGACTCTAGCTCCAACACCCTAGGCCAAAGATTCCTAGAATATATGAGCTCAAATGCTATGGAACAACTTGTTACCACTCCCACAAGAAGGGAAACATACTGGACCTGATCATCACCAACATGGGGACTCTATGCTCCAGACCAGAAGTGTATCCCTCACTGGTAAGATCGACCATAAACTAATCTCACTGGATATTCACATCCCGACCCCACCCCCGCCCAGAACACCACAGTGAACAACTTCTCTAAAGCAAATTCACACTCCTCAAAACTGAGGTGGAATCCTTCAAAGCCCTGGCCTGTGGAAACTACAGACCAGACCGCAGATACCTCTATAAACGCGATTCTATGGACGCCTAGGAATGCATGGATCATGTGATCCCGAATAAAACCAAGACCCAATCCTCCAAAGGCAGACGCCCTGTCTGGTGGACCCCAGCCATAAACAAACTACACAATAGAAGGAGGAAGCTACCAAAATGATACAGCAAATTCACAAATAGGGAAGGCATCACTGATCAGTATTAGCAAATAACTACAGGCACTCATAAGATTGTCTAAGGCCAGCTTCGACAGAGATTGCACAGGACACTAAGGATAATCACAAGGCTTTCTTTAGTTATGTTAGGAACCTGGGTGGTAATTCCCAGATATGCTCAGAGGTAGTCCAAAATGTCAATAGAAACACCAAACCCACAGACATGCTAACATTCTATCTGACAGGTTCAGTGCAAACTTCTCACCCCTCCACACTGAAAGGGCAATATGTATCCCAGCAGAGTGCTGCCCTGACATCTCAGATGCTCAGGTAAGAGCCGCCCTCTCCAAAGCAATACACACTGCATCAATGGGATGAGACAGTGACCCGGGCTGTGTCCTACATGACCACCAAGACGTGCTACTACCAAACATAAACCTACTGTTCAATCCCAGCCTTACTACAGGATATGTGTCCAAAGTGTGGCGTACAGCAGCAGTGGTCCCTCTACAGAAAGGTGGTGCCTCAACGGATCCTGGACACTATCACCCCATAAGCCACACTAGCTTGGTCTGCAGAGCTATAGAAAGGATCATCATGGACCACATAGATATAGATATTGTGGACCTACAGACACTGGTTCATACCCAGTTTGGCTTTGTTAAGGGCAGATCCTGCCTCTCAAACCTGGTTGATTTCTTTGAAACAGTCACCAAGGCCATTGACGAGGGGAAGGTGGTTCACACAGCCTACCTGGACCTCACAAAAGCCTTCAAAACAATACCCCACTCGGGCATTCTAGAGAAGCTCACCAGCTTAAATATAAGCCCCTATGTCACTAGATGGATTGCACACTGGCTCAAGGACAGAACCCACATGGTTAGAATTGCTGGAGCCATGCCAGACTCCAAACCAGTTACAAGTTGTGTCCCACAAGGCTCAGTCCTGGGACCTCTCTTGTTTGGTATATATTTATCGGAGGTGCAGGCCAACACGGAAGGACTGTGGCTGACCAAATATGCAGATGACTGCAAACTGGCCGCCATAATCGACTCTCCAGCCGACACAAGCATCTTCCAAAGGCATCATAGAAACAGACAACTTGTGCCAGAGCCATGGCCTCCAGCTGAATGCAAAAAGTGTATAGTCATCCCTTGGCAAAAACAGTGCCCACAAAGTACCACATAGGTGGTACTCCATTATGAACAGAAGAAGTAATTAGGGACCTGGGGACCCAAGTTGATAGCAATCTCTCATTTGACAACCACGTGGCCAAAGTGGTTAGAAAGACATTGTATATAGCCCACCCCATCATGAATGGATTCACATCTACATCAGGGGAGGACATCGTGCCTCTTTACTCATCCCTCATCAGGCCCATAATTGAGTACAACCCCCTGTCGGGATGTACCTTACCAGATACCTGCAGCAACTGGAAAGACCCCACAAGTACCTCACCAAGAGGATCAAAGGGCTCAAACAGATGCCATATGCTGACCGATTAAATAAACCCCAGTTCTACTCAGTGGCATACCGCCTGTTCAGAGGCGATCTGTGCCTAATGTATAACACCATGTCGAACCCAGAATTAATGGGCATGCTGCACCTGAGAATATCCAAATCCCATTGGGATACACGCTTGAGAGACCTGAGCCTCAGCACTGAAATAAATAGGACATGCTGGAGGGACAGATTCATAACCCAGAGGCTCACTTCACTCTAGAATAAAATCCTAGTCCAGGTTAGGCAGAGTCCGTCATTGACTCTCTTCAAGAGGAATCTTGATGAGTGGATGGGACATTGTAGGTTTACAGGGTATCACTTCTGTGTCACTGTTAGACAGAGGCACAGTATACTAACTCTCGGAAAAGGGCATGGCAAGATATATTTACATTGGATGGCTACAGCCAAACACATTCTGGCTAGGTTCTTAAATGCCCTAGGGCAGATTGCCTAGTATGACGCCATGAACCTATGAACCTATGTACCTTGTTCCCATTAGCCCTATGTGCTGTTAATCACCATGGCAATCACAATACTATGCTAGCATGTTCAAAGGTCAGTTGTCAGTCACCTCTATGCTACAGTTGTGGAATATGTGGGTCATGTAGCAATGTCACAGCTGCCACATGTACACAGTCAACCCTCTCCCCTACACATGGACGTACAACACATGTATGAGATGGAACCACATAGCCAAACTGGGGACTAAGCACTCTGAACCCAGTACTGACATAACCTGTCAGGTGGCATGCAATAATACAGTGACTACAATACCAGTCTGATGTAGACCTACACTGATAGCAATACAAGCACGTGAACACACTGGGCCATTCGTGGAGCCTTAGAATAGCATCCTGCCTGAGCGGCACACACCTCTGCAGCTGGCACACAGGCATACGTTATGCGTGAACACATCACACATAGCACACAAATCCTGTGTGCCAGTCACAGCCTGTACGGCTAGACAACACACCTGCCACAGTTGTGTTAGCTACCTTTATTGTCCGGTACAGTATGGTCACACTCACCAGGCTGGACAAGGTGAAGGTCACAGTGATATGCCTTTGGGGCACTATGGTCCACCACATAACACAAGCATACAGGTCAGTCAGAGGCATGGACACATATGACTCCGTCATTGTCCATGCCACATACCTTCTCCTGCTGTGCTTTGTAGGGTGCCCGAGCATCATCAGTGTTTAGAAAGGGGAATGTGCATCCTGTAGTCTGTTCTCCTAGTTGCCAAAAGGGACATTTCCCTCACACACACTAATTCCCCTCAGCCAAACACACACACTTGCTATTTGCAGGATTTAAACCCCTACTTAACTATGTTATGACACTTGAGATGGACGCATTAGCAGAGTGCGCTATTCGCATTACTGGGAGGTTTCCCTTCTCCTGCTTTACTTATAGAGTGCTGACATCATCAGTGTTTAGAAAGGGGAATGTGCATCCTGTAGTCTGTTCTCCTAGTTACCAAAAGGGACATTTTCCTCACACACACTAACCCCCTCAGCCAAACACACACACTTGCCATTTGCAGGATTCAAACCCCTACCTAACTATGTTATGACACTTGAGACGGACGCATTAGCGGAGCGCACTATTCGCATTACTGGAAAGTTTTCCTTCTCCTGCTATACTTATAGAGTGCTGACATCATCAGTGTTTAGAAAGGGGAATGTGCATCCTGTAGTCTGTTCTCCTAGTTGCCAAAAGGGACATTTCCCTCACACACTAACCCCCCTCAGCCAAACACACACACTTGCCATTTGCAGGATTCAAACCCCTACCTAACTATGTTATGACACTTGAGCCGGACGCGTAGTAAGCCGCAGTTCGCATTACTGGGAGTTTCCCTTCTCCTGCTATACTTATAGAGTGCTGACATCATCTGTGTTTAGAAAGGGGAATGTGCATCCTGTAGTGTGTTTTCCCAGTTGCCAAAAGGAATATTCCTCTCCCACAGACTTGCACACACACCAACCCCACTCACACACAACCTGAGCATTTGCAGGATTCAAACCCTACCTAACTATGTTATGACACTTGAGACAGACGAGATAGCGGAGCGCACTATTCGCATTACTGGGAGGTTTCTTTTCTCCTGCTGTACTTATAGGGTGCTGACATCATCAGTGTTTAGAAAGGGGAATGTGCATCCTGTGGGGAGGCAGACGCCAAGCACACTCTGGCTAAGCTTCTGCTTGTCATTCTAGGGCAAACAGCCTAGTGTTGACCTCTACACCCATATTTTAATTGTCAAATGCACATTATTTGTTGCTGATAGACTGTTTGCACGTCTTTATTGCCATAGCATTCCCTGTTTGTATGAACAACTTGTATCTTGGAAGATGTTTGCATATGGGAGGGATCCACTAGATCACGTGATGTCTCTGTAGTCATTTAACTGTGTGCACTGGGCAGGGGACACTGCTGTAATGTGGTTGGTTCCTGGAATAACACGAAAATACCAGATATGTGTGGCCAACTGCTAAACTGAGATTTGGCCTAAGTGTGTGAGCATGCCCAGTTCAGCCTTCCCATGGCATGTTGTCTGACATATGTCTCATTTATCAAAGTGTGTGAGCATGCCCAGTGTGAGCATTCCATATGTTGAAATCTGCAGCCCACCACATTTGTGGATGAGTGTGAACTTCAACAAATATCTCCCGTTTATGGTTGTGTGTTGTCTGTCATGTTGTGTAGTTACTCTACAACTGCTTTGTGTGTGAACACAACAGGATTATACTGTGCCTGCAGGGTTTGCATGGGATACTTTGCATACAGTTGTCAACATCCTTTCACACTGACCTAACACTGTAGTACTGTATAGTGTACTGGTTCAGTACTTTGACTGTGGTGGACAGTATCCTGGGCTTTAAGTGCTATCACTGCTTTGCATTTCCATAGTGAGCACAACAGCCTGGTTAGGGGCCAGTTGTGTATATCTGACCATGTTGCATTATGTTCAGATATGAACTACTTAAACCAGGCTTGTCCAACATTGGTAGTGTATTCCACAACATAGGTGTACATTTGCAAACACTAGCAATGGGCCCTAGTCCATTTCTAATGCTAGTCGGAGAGTGTGTTAGTCCTTCGACACACATTGTAAGTGGAGTTTGCCATGACATATGTCATGGTCAGTATACTGTGCCTCTGTCTACCTGTGACATGACAGTGATACTCCAGGATAAAGCTACCATCTCCATCCACTCATCAAGATTCCTATTGAGGAAAATCGATAAGTGACTCTATGGGTAGCCTGTACTGGGACTTTACTCATGGGTGGGGGTGGCTTCTGTGTTATGGATCATGCAGTACAGCTTGTCCTATGTAAGTCAGTGCTGGGGTTCAGGTCTCTCATGCATAGCTCACTGCCATTCAGATTGTACCAAGGTGCAGCATGTTTATTGATACCAGCAACACAGGCAACACATGGCATCTGTGCAAGCTCTTTGATATTTCCTTGTGAGGTACTGTTGGGGACTTCTACGGTTGATGGAGGTGTCTCAAGCTGAGGTACATCCACAGGTGTGGCTATTGTAGTCACTTGTAACACTGATGAAGGATGACTGCAGAGCCACAATGACCTCCCCTTATCTAGATCTGACAACCTTCATGATTAAGGTGAATTATATGGTATGTTTCTGTAAACACTACAGCACATGTTTGTCCAATGCAGGATATCCCTATCACCTTGTGTCCCCAGGTCTCTCATTACATGTTAAGAAATGCAGTAATGGGTTAACACCTATGTGGTAATTGGTGGGCACTTACTGTATATCCACGGAGGTTGACTATACACATTTCTGCAATTAGCTTGCTGACACTGGCTACTGGCACCAGTTGTCTGTTTCTATATGTGGCCCTTTTGTGGGATGCTTGTGCTCAGCTGGTTTCAAGGATCTTATATGGTGAGTAGCAGTTTATAAGTCCTCTGCAAACATGTCTGTCCAGACACATGAATCCTTCCATGTTGGCCTGTACCTATGGGACATATATACCAGGACGAGGGAGATCCCAGGACCAAGCCTTGAAGGATGCCAGTTATATCTGGTTTGTAGTATAACATGGCTGCAGCATGTCTGACCATGTCTGTTCTGTCCTTGGTCTGGTTTTGTAACCCTCTACTGGACATAGGGGTTTATATTTAGCTGGTGAGCTTATCTATAATGAACACATAGGGTATTGTTATAGAAGCCTTTGCAAGGTCCAGCTACACTGTGTGGACCCACATTTGCCCTCATCAATGACCTTAATGACTGTTTCAATTGAGTCAAACATGTTTAGGGGCAGGATCTGCACTTAAGAAAGCCACACTGGGTAGGATCCGGTGTCCATAGGTCCCCAATATCTTTATGTCTGCGGTACATGCTGATCCTTTCCATAGCTGTGCAGACCGAGCTTCTCAGGATTCTGGGGTGGTAGTTTTCAGTGCATCCATTCAGGGCAACACCTTTGTTGAGAAGGCGACCACTGTTTATTTGTACACTGCTCTTTGGGTACATATCCTGTGGTAAGGCTGACATTGAGCAGTAGTGTGATTTGGCATTCCATTTGTCTTGGAGTCCATGTTGGACTCAGCCCAGGACACCATCTCATACCATTGCTGCTGTGAATTTTGTTTTGTAGATGCTGGCTGTTACCTCAGCATCTGCAATATCGAAACCAACAGTCTGCTGGAACAGATATTTTTGCATTCTGGGGAGGGTTTGCACTGCACCTGTCAGGATGTATGTTGGCAATAT
>NW_025049316.1:0-14734 GCF_019279795.1 Protopterus annectens | reverse complement strand
GGGGAGGCTCTATTCGACCATGGATTTGTGAGGGGGAAGGGCGGCAAACTTAGGCAGCCCCAGCTGAACTATACCTCCCAACTGTCCAGATTTTCAAAGAATGAATAGATTTTTGCTTCTTATTTTTGGTTTGTTCCTCATAAAATGTGTGGTTTTCTGGCAAATCATTTAGGAATTAAGTCACTAAATAATGACACACTGAGTTTCAGACTTCATAACCTTCAGAAAAATGCATGCTAAAGTAAGACCTGTTCTATCAACTGTCTCAGTTTATACAAGAGCAATTTTTAGTACTGTTTATATGTTCCCCCAATATATTTGGCCTTGTCCAGATTTATTGCATTAACAGGTTGAGAGGTACATGCAAATAAATTGCTTTATAGAATTAGGCCTAGCCAAACCTCTCAACTGTCCCTGATTTTGGCTCAAAATGTTGCTCTTCCCCTAATGATCCCTCCGCAAAATAGCAATTTTGGAAGAAAACATGGAGGGTTTATAATTAAGAAATAACTGTAATAATCAGTTAGATTACTTTGATTTCAGAAATGCATGTAGATTCTTTTATTTTGTCAGCTGCTCAAGTTAGCAGTACTAATATTAAAGTGTCCCTTCTTTGACAGGTTCCCAGTGGTATTGTGTTGCTATTTTATATTTTTACATCACATTTTTGGTCCATTTTTCATAAAATTGTGTTTTTTTGGCAAATTAGTGACAAATCATTAAAGACTGAAGTTAGAAAATAATGACAGACATTTGAGTTTCAAATTTCATACCATTCAGAAAATTCATACTAATGCAAGACCTCTATTATCTTTCTAAGTTTATAAGAGCAATATTTTAAAAATTGTCCTTATTTTTGGGCCTTTGTCCCATTTCTTTGTATGGCTTTGTCCAGATTTCTTGCTCTGAGGTTGAGAGGTATGACAAATGCAGATTTCTTGCTCTGAGGTTGAGAGGTATGACAAATGTTTCAGGGCCATCACAAGTCAGCCAGAGACATTTCAAATTCTGACATACTTGTTGCACCCCACTCCCCCATGTAGTGACTCTGGATGTGTTGAAGCAAGGCAAGGAGTAGTTATGCAGTGTAAATGTGCAGAGTATCCCCCCCATCCAAGGTAGACACAAGTACTAGAGTGGCTTTCATCTGTCCTTGATTTTTGCAGAATGGTCTGGTTTCTGTCATATTTTTTGTACTGCTGATTTATGCTTATTACTCATAGTGCCTGTTGCTCTGTGTTTAAGTAGCAATACTTTAATGACCATCAGGTAAGCTTGGCTGAGATTGCAAGATGCAAGTAAGCTTTAATAAGCATACTGTTAAAGAATTGCCAACATTGAAAGCCTTTCTGTTGCCATGTAGAGAATACTTAACTAGATAATGTATAAGCCTTGGGTATTGAAATGCATATGCCAGTATTTGTAATAAAAGACAGAATTACATTATTTTAAGAGTCTCATTACACTTGGAGACTTCCAGTCATCTCTGCAGGCTTTACCCGTAAACAGAATGCCAATCGTGTGGTCCATAACCTGTACAGTAATCCTTTTAAGCAATGTATCTTGAGCTTATTTCTTGTTTGCTATTCATTTTTTACTTTGATCATGTTTTCCCCATGAAACAAGTAGATGTCAGGCAGCAGGTCTTTTTTTGGATAAGGAACATTTTTACAAGTGGGGGCATCAGAGATTTCTACTTTCAGCATGTTACTTGCTACTTTAATAAAGCTGAATATAAATTATTAGAACTGCAGTGCAAGAAGTGGTTTGAGTTGAGTGCTGCTTGCTTTTCTTATACTTGATTTTGACTGGCATTCCATTATTCTATTTAAAAAAAAGTATTTATTTTTTCGTGCCTCACAACCTTTTTTGTTTCCATCTAGATATTAAGCTGTCATGCAGCCAATGCATTGAAATATTTTTATTCTTCTACACTTCATTTTGTCTTGATTGGACTCTCATAATGACGGTTTGGCACCCAGGGCAGTATATTTAGTTTTTGTGGTTTTGAGCATAGCTCCTCCCCTTTCTAGTTGGCTGCACCCCTTCCCATTGACCCCACCCATTCAGCTGTCTCCTGCAGCCCCCCCTTTGATTTGAAGTCACTAGCCGCCACTGCTACTAGAAAACACATTGGTTAACCATGCCCACTGACATCTGTCTGCTTCTTTAGCATGAGACTTGTTCAGCAACTTTCTGAATAATTTCAAGGTGACTGCAAACGATACCAGTGTTGTCATGAATAAATGGGCAGCAGTCTGATTTGATGAGCATGCACATACCTCCTTTAGAAGCAAGAGTAAAGTCCAGGACTTTTCTGTTCTGCAACACCACATTGCACATGGAAATCAATTAAATCTTAATCAGTCCAAAAATATAGCCGAGAAGCAAACACAGCACACCTGAAAATCCAGTATCAAGAAGGATAATCCAAATGCAATTTGTTACCGTTATGAAATACTAAGCGTTCTGTATACAAATTATATTCCGTTCGTAAAAAAACTGGTTTATTAGCATGCAACAAGTAAGCGCTTTCACATTAGCTTCATCAGACCGTTAAAATTCAAACATTTATCAATTACAAAGCTTTTATATAAAACTGTGATGTATTGTTGAGTAAAGCAGCCTTCAATTAAACATTTAAAGATGTATTTACAATCATTGCAGAAAACCACCTACTGCAATTTAAAATATAAAACATTTTTTCCATCTATTCATGTAAATAAAAATACTACTCAAATAAAACGTTTAAAATACTATTGTTGTACTATAGTTGTAGGCCATATTTAGGTCCCTGGAATGGTTAGCTCTAACTCCATTTGAATTATGGATGTGCATCAGATTCATTAGGTTTGGGTTGGAGATTGCTCTGTAAGCCAGGCATAAGTCTACCTTGAGAAATCTATACGATACTGAGTAAAGTGACAGGTACTTCAGTCGGTCTGTGTAAGGCACTTGCTGGATTCCATTCTTCTTCTTAGATACCTTTGAGATCAATCCAATTGCTGAATGTGCTTTGTGTGGTATATGTCGAAAGGGGCATTATACTCAATGATATTGCTGATTAGTGATGAGTATAGAGGGGCTATAACTGCCTTTGCTAATCAAGTGTGCTAAGTAGAAAGCCTTTCTTACTGCAGTAGACACATGGTGGTTTAACTTAAGCTCACAATCTACTTGTGATCCCATATCTCTTACTACGTCATAGGTGCATTGGGTATTGTTGTTAATTTGACAGTGCAATGTGACATAGTTTTTACTGAAGGTAATGATGATGCATTTCTTTACATTCAGTTTGAGATGGTGAATAAGACAAAAGTCATTGCTCTGTGTAAGAACCTCCTGAAGTATACTGACATTATTTGGGAATTGAATAACACCCCCTTTGTTGTGGCCTGAACGTCTGAGAAGCATATACCAAACAGTTGGGGACCCAACACTGATCCTTGTAGCACCCAGATGTAGACAGGTCTGCTGATTGATGTGGAGTCACACACTTTGATAGTGTGTGACTGGTTTGTGAACCAGTTGGCAACCCATCTTACAACAAAGGAGTTTATATTCAGTTTGTTAAGTTTATCTGAAATGCCTGAGTGCGGGATTGTGTCAAAGGATTTGCACTCATCAATAGCTAAATTGGGTCATAGCCAGGGTTTGGAGGTCACCTATGTCTTTATGAGGTCCATGATGTCACATTCCATGGCTTTACAGATGAGGCTGGTCAGACTTATGGATCAATAATTCCCTGGGACTGTTGCTAAGCCACCTCTGTGGAGGAGAATAACTGCTGCTCTTCTCCATTCCACAGGAACAAAGACAGTGGTTAGGCTATGACCGAAAAAGGTACTTAATGGTGATGCTAGCTCATGTTTTAGTTTATTAAGAATTTGCCTCAGACAAGGCTTTAATGAACTGCTCTTTGGGTATGTGGAGTGGAGGGAAGTTGTGAGCAAGGTTTGTGAAGTGTGGAGGAGATAAGGGGGTATACCTCTCAACTGTAAAGGTTTTCGCAGAATGTCCAGCTTTTTGCCTCATATTTTTGCTGTTTTTATAAAATTGTGGTTTTCTGGCAAATCACTGGCAAATCATTCAGGACTAAAGTCAGATAATGGCACACATTTGAGTTTCAGACTTCATATCTTTCAGAAAATTCATGCTAATGCATAACATGTTATTCTTTCCACTTTCTAAGTTTGTAAGAGCAATATTTAAAAAGTGTTCCCTATTTTAGACCCCCCCCCATTATTTGTGTCTTTGTCCAGATTTCTTGCTCTAACTGTTTGAGAGGTATTTAAGGGAGTAAAATGGTCACTAAATCTGTCCGCTACTAGGTTTGCAATCTCTGTGGTATTAGTGTGCGTGATACCATTAATCACTAGTTTGGCAAATGTTTTGAGTCCTACCTTTTAGGGTACGGACATAGTTGTAAAAGGCCTTATGATTATAATTGGCTGGAGACTTCCAACTTTTTGCATTTGTTGCAAAGATTTTTTGGAAAATTTGCTCCATTCTCACACGATTGATGTTATTGTTTGTGAAACATGATTAAAGAACAATGACTGGAAACCAGTTTTGTCAGACTAAAAATGTTTTTACAGTAACAGATTTTCCAACAAAAAAATCAAGTGGAGGTTATATGATACGGATAAAAGATAGTTATGAGACTTGTGGTTATTGCATGTGTAATGATAACACCAACACTATTGACTATGTAACTGTGACAATAAAGACAACCGTGGAACATATAACAATTGTTGGAGTGTATAGACCACAAAAGTCAAACACTGATGACCTAAAGGAATTTATACATTTCTTGCATGAAACACAGGAGGGAAGAATAATATTAGCTGGAGACATAAATTTACCAGAAACAGACTGGAATAATATTTATTCAGCATTAGTAAGAAAATTATTCTCAATGTATCTTCAGAACAAAAATTGCTTTAGCTTGTAAAAAAAACTGTTCTGAAGTCTGATGGAAATTGCAGCCAACAGTAAAATATGTCTGGTTTTCAGAGTTGCAGTCATTGACCCACTGCTTATTACAAAATTAGGAAGTAACATTTTCTTAATCACCAAAAGTCTCATCACTGCTTAATATTACAATTTAACATACTTACCATACATAACTGTTCTCTTTCAATCTGCATCCCCAAAGTAGGGAGTTGAGGTACCATCTGCCCCACCCCTTTCTCATACAGCTTGCAATCTGACTGGGAAGGTGGTACTATAGACCATATGTATAGCAAATGTGTTTGGTGCTGAAAGGGTTAAACTTCCTTTACCTGACTAATGACAATTACCTATTTCTGCAGGTTTGACAGCTCATTGGAGAAGTACTATGGTAATTATATAAATACCTCCAGCTAGGGATTGTCTGCTTCATAGTTTTAGCAGGATTTGTTTGAAGTCTGTTCTTGGTTTTCAATTTAAGTGAACAACAATGGCTTTGGCTGCTGATGATATTCAGAAAGCTAGAGGTGTTTGGGAGAAATTTTATGTAAATGCTGAGGATAATGGAGCAATTGTATTAAGCAGGTAAAATTTTTAATGAGCTGAAACTGGAAGGTATGCTTTTTTTTGTTGTTGATCCTGTGTATTTAAAAACATCCTGATTTATACTTCTCAATCTAAGACTTTTAGGCTGAGCTAAAAATAATGGGAGTAAAGGAAAGTGTGGGCAGTTTTAAACATTAGGTTAATTGACTTAAGGCAATCTAGGAGGCATAATTGGTGAGAGATGTCTTCACCTACCAGCAAAAGTTAAGAAATGGCCCTAACCTAAATCTTTCTCTTGTCCTAGTTGTTTCATTTGACAGCATAAGGATGTGATGGATGATTTATTACCCCCACCCAGAACTAACTCTTGAGACTAGTCATAATTAACTGTCTTTTTTGCTCATATTGCTGGCCATCAACATGCCTTCTGGTCCTTGTGTATACTGAATTTAACTTGGTGACCCCCAAACAAATTCTCAACCATGTTCAGGGATGGAGGAGGTGTATGAAGCTCCTGTAATGGTATGATTCATTGGTACTAGTTGCAGGAACTAATTATGGCCTAATGGAGTGTACAGGTGCATATACCTGTCTGTGTGGTTCACAGTTGCTGACACTGTTTTTTAAATACCAATCCCTAGTCCCTGCTCCAGACTTTTTGGGTGTGCTTGAGTGCATTTTCCCACCCTCTGTCTCATATGTTTGAGCTGTTAAGTGAATATGGCTTGCCTGAACTGTAAGCAGGGCTTTTGCCTTGTACTTGAGTATTAACACTAACTCTTGTTGCTGTGGATATTACTTCAATTGAAGTTACACCCCCTGCAGTGCATCTGTTTGTGTTTTAATGTTTGTTCTCTTTTCTAGAATGTTCAAAGAGCACCCACATACTGTGAGCTACTTCACAAACTTCAAAGAACTACAGTCCATTGCAGGAACTGCATCAGTTACAGAACTTGAAGGCCTATCAGAAGTTCGCACCCATGGCAAGAAAGTTTTATCTGCTCTGAATGATATGGTACAGCAAGTGGACAACATGGATGCTTTAAAAGCTATTATTGAGCCTTTAGGCAAGAAGCATGCTGTGGAACTGAAAGTGGATGTAAAGGAGTTTGAAGTAAGTTGTCTGTTCTGTAGCAAACAATCTGCATGAGAAATAATAATTTTGGGGGTGACTAGTCCTTTACTGTAGGAGACAATACAGCTAAAATTCTTACTAGTAAGGTTAAATATGAGTGTTACTATTAGATTTGATCCTGTTTGTGTGGCATCTCCAGTGTCTTGGTTAATGTCTTGATGTGCTACCTGACAGCAGAATAATGCCATCAAACACTGCATTCCATATTAGTGTTGGGAAAACATGTTCCCACACAGAGTAGAGGAAGACTTATCACCCAGGCTGACTCTAATGGGTGATCAAGGAAGTCCTTGTAAACTATTCCAGAAACCACTGTAATACTTGTTGTTTTGCTAATGTAGTTCTCAAAGTGGCTTCCTCCTGCATAGGTTTTATTTAGGTTCATAGTGTTAATTTATAGAGCATGAAAGGCAAGAATCTAAGATGAGTGGATGTGGATCACAGCCTGTTAAAGTAGGTTAAGGGTATTGAAGTTGCCCCCTACTTGCTCAGATGTTGGAGGGTACCCCCAAAACATTTGCTTTCAGCTTCTCAAGTTCCAGTTTTAGGATACATAAAGTAAATATTAGCATTTGAGTTTCCTCTAAATCAAATACTTACCTTTTTAATGAGGGAAGGCTGAAGTTATCCAGTAATCTAACCAATCCGGTGAGAATACTTCCTATCAAGCATACCACTGAAGGTGGATTCTAGTAAGTTGACTTTTTAATGGACTTCAGCCGGTACACCTACCAAAATAAAAAGCAGTGGTACTAGGTGATCTGTTTCTGCTTGATAAATGTAAGCATCTATTGAAGCTTGGGATGCACTGTGGTACAACAGAGGTGAAGCCTCCTCTCAGGCACTTGTCCATCACCTCTAGGTTCTGTAACGATTCTGTGCCATACAGTAGTACTACTGTTCACTGTATTGTCCACTAAATTTAATCATTGTCATTCCTCTGTCATGCAGCTCATTCTGGCTTGCCTTGTCAACTATCCCTCCCAGGTACTAGAAGCTGTTAATCTGCACCACTATTCCTACCGGTGTCTATTTTCTGCTTTTGATTTCCCATTGGCTGCTATTGTAACCCTTGGTATGTACTCTTCATGTGCCCTGAAGAAATGGAGGAATTGAAAGCTAAGTTCATGCTCATTGTGCCTCTAATGCCACTTCTGCATGCAGCAACTTTGATTTGTTCCCTCTAACCACTTTTCTGAAACTGTTCATCACCAGCATGAACAGCAATGTGCTCAAATGTCCCTGATGGCACACTCCCACTTATATCACTGAATCCAACACTGCACTGGAGTCATTGGGTCCTCAAATACTACAAACTATGTACAACCATGTTTGAGACTTCAAAAACACCAGTTTTGCTCAAACTGACTTGAGACATTGTTGCTTTCCAGTTCAGTTGAGATGAAAGTCCCTCTGGAAACACAACTAGTTGCACTACATTCTGATCTGAATCCAGTCTCACTCCAGAAATTTAGCAATAAGACACTCAAAGGCTAAAATGATTTAGACTTAAAAAAATGATTTAGACTTGATAGAACACCCAAAAGTGTACAAAGTTTTTCTACCCTGGATTGCCTTGGAGACCACAATGGCACACTTGTGGGCAGTACAACGGCTCTGACAGTTAAGTGCAATGGATATTGTGAGCTTTTAACTCTACTAGATTTGACTGTAATTTTATCGTAAGGCATTTGTTAGTGGAGTTAACCCGCTAACAAATGTGGAATAGCGCATCTTGTATTGGGACTATCCAAACTTTACTGGAATAGCTGTAATGTCTCCTACTACTGGATAAGTGTTTGCAAGGAAACCCATTTTATATGAAATGTTTTTCCTTTAAGTGACATTTGGCCATAAGTGTACATAGTATAAACAAGTTTGTGCAAGTTGTCAGTTTCAAGCCCCAAATGTACTTCAGGGGAGTTAAACTGCCCCTCCCCAAAATGCTGGGAATTTGTAGGAAGTCTCAATGTATAAATAAACTAGCAGTCTGTACAATACTCTGGGTATCTTGACATCTGAAAAGTCACTTGACAATGATTTGTCAGTAAAAAGGCACCATAAGCTGTCTCAGGAATTCAATGTGCCTGTGTATTATGCTGAGAATTACAAAACTGCAGGACCTGCAAAATGTCTATAGCGGCCAAAAAGTAAATGGCATGTCAGCCAGAAGGGATTGGCTGAGCTGATGAGCACACCTTGTTTGTTTGTATTCTAGGTGACCTTGCAAGTAGCTAGAAATTAACTTGCTTTGCTGGGAGCTCTGTTTACACAGACTTGGACAAGGGTACACCTCTGCTTGTATATAGTTATCAAGTGGGGCATTAACAGAAGGCTGAATGCTTGAATTGCCCATGTCCAAGTAAAGCTACGTATTCTTGAGGGCAATATTTGCTGGAGAGTGGTGAATCTGACTTCACATGCCAAATGACATGCATACTCATAAGGCTTGAATATTTGTATGTTGGACATTGTGGCTGTAAAGTGGGAGTTAAACATTTCAAATGTGAAATCTGAAGAGTGGCACTCCAGTGTCTAGAATGAGGCTTTGACTTGTGTGTACTGTACATACAGGGCATTCCACTAGTAAGTCCAAAGCCACTATAGCTCTGTGGACATTGTGCCTCTCAATTTTAAGATTTCCCTTCATTGGACTTGTACTGACTTGGGTTTAGACTAGGGTGCCTTTTCCCCTTCATGAGATTTGTCGCTCCCACCTTGCAGTTTAAGAAGACTCAAAGGCAAGTTGTGCAATTGGTGTCTGACCCATCCTCTTTCCAAAGGGCTGGAAACTGCCTAGCATGGACTAGGTCAAATAAAATTCAGGTTCAAAATGATATCTGGTGGTGGGGCCGATATCTACTGCTGTCCAGATCTGATTAGTCTGCAGCAATACCATGAAAGTACTAGTGGTTGGAGGCTTTGCACTATCAGATGAAAAATAAGGAAAGTCAGTCCTAAGGGAACATTGGAGTCTGGTGCTAGGGCATAGAGAAACCCTGCTCTGCCTTGTTTTTGTGCAACAACTTGAAGTTCATCACATGGTTTCTTGTGTGTTCTGTACTGTAGTGACTGAGGTAAGCCCACAATTCCAGTAACTTGGTTCTCCTGCATGAGCCAAGTTTCAAGTAGTGTGGTATGGGGACTAGTGTGGCCAAAAAGTGAGCTGTACATCAGATAGGGGATGTAAGCAAAAAATGCCAGCAGTCTCCCAGCTGGGTGATTCAGTGTAGCAAACTATTGACAGTCTAGGTGTTCACTTTACCATCTCTTGTGGCTATGGTGTGGTGAGATGAGCTGTTTAAGGTGCCCAGTAAACTTTAAATGTGGCAGGTCATATCAGATGACCAACAGAGATATATGGTTACTTAATCCCTTTACAATTGTATGTCCATCTCCATGATCTTGCTCATGCCTAATCATACCTTGTCCCTCCACAGGTTCTACAAAAGTACACATCCACAAGTTGGATCCTTGTATCATTTACAATAAAATGAAGCCAATATCTGGAAATTCAGGCAGTCCTCTTGTCATACAATCATTGGGTAAAATGCACATCATTTTAAAGTGTTTAAATACTATTTTCCTGGACTGTTCTGCAAATGGTGAATTACCCTGGTAAACTAAGTACTGCCCCTTACTCAACACCCATGAGTGAAAGCTGCTGGCTGTATGAGGGTGCCCCTCAGCTGGCCTAAGTAGAGGGCAGCAACACAAGCTGCTGTTTCAAGTGCACCACAGCAGCTCATGTCTACAGCATGAGGCTGGCATTAAGGTGGCATAATTTCCCAACATTCTTTTACAACTGACTCTGCACATTCTGAGGGCTCCATGGTAGTATGCTGAAACACTGACCATAGATGCCTCACCCTTTGCTAATGTGGAACCTTCCGTGATGGGTTTCAGGGTGGAAGCTTGGTGCTCTCAAAGTGACTTCAGTACACTAACCTGAGCCACCAAACAAATCAAATAACCAATTTCCTTCTCTAACAAGACTCATACTGACATTTTGTTCATTGTTTTGCTAATATAACTATATAACTAATTTTGTATGAATTCCTACACTAGCTTCTAACAATTTTTTTTCATTTGCTTTTCAGATACTTTGTGCAATTCTGCTGGAACTCATGGCTGAAAAATGTGGTGAAGATGCCAAAACAGACTTCAAAAAAGTGACAGATGTTGTGTGTGAACAAATCAAGTCTACTTATTGAGACTGCTGCATTTGATACACAAATGGATAATAAAATAATGAAACCTCAAACTTGAGTGGTGCAATTAAGTACAGACTAGTTTTAGCTGAATAAAGACACCAGAATATTTGACCATATATCTTCCCATAGGTAGCTACAAGAGTAGTTTACTGGCATGGTATGCAATATTATGAAGATCAAACCTCCCAATAAGTATTGCAGTTTTTACTGATGATACTCTGGATAGTTCCAGAAGCTTATTCTAAAGCTGTGCATAGAATGCAATACATAGAATGTAGTACTGCCTAATGATGATTTTATGATATCTGCTGCATATCTGAAGCTTGGAGCTTACTAGGTTCTATTTGCCTTCAGAATGACTAAAACTAGTCTTCATGGAGCAGATTTAACTTGGAAGCTCAAATTTAGGAGCTGGCTTCGTACTTCTCTGGACAAAGCCAAAAATGGAGATCTACCAAACATAATGCTGGGTGGAGAAGGAACAAGAATAAGTAGTTATTTAAGAACATCACTTAACCTGTTCTTTCTCAGGTTTGGCATTAGCAAGCATTTTGTCCAACTAAAACTATCCTTGTTTTGCAACTACAGTCTGTTTTTTGTCAAACTGCAATTTTTTTTATTGAACAGACCAGAAATGGTGAATCTGGATAGTTTAGGGACATGTGTGGCCCAACTGCTCAAGATGGCAGGGATAGTGGTTTACAGTACAATAAGTGGTTCAGTTTGGTCACCATCTAGTGATTTTAAATAACTAGCCTCCCGTAACAGCACCAAGTATTTAACTGAACTGTTACTCAAGCATATCTTGATGTCATTATTCCCAAAGGACAATGCCATCCAACTGTCTGACATGAGCACATGCCCCAGTCTGCAATAGATAAATTGTCCTTAAATTCACCACTGCAGCATTAATAGCTTATGGCTTCACATCAGTGAAGCCCATTATCCAGCCAGTTTACCAAAGCCTACCTTAAGGTATGGTGAATATTGCCCAACAACTTCTCATAGTGCAGGGCTTGAAGGTAACATTCAGACCTGTCACCAGTCCAAACTGTCAGTATGCCTCCATCCTTTTAAATTTCAATTCCTGTTTAAGTCCTTACTACAGATAAATACCTAGTTGGGGGGAGGGGGGTTCCGTAAGGACAGGGTGTCCTTCTGTACTACTATCCCCAAGGTGGTTAAGTGACTATCAGTCTGCTTAGTGTTTCCCTCTCCACAATCTTGACAGTGAGAGGGAGCTACATAGCTTAGAGATGCATAGATTGTCCAATAAAATCTGAGCCATCAAAACTATGATCAGTTTCCTGTCATCCTAGGTAATGAAGATTGGCTGTTTCTAAACCATTTCTATTTCAAAGGTTATTTAGTTTTGTTGCAATTTACATGGTGAGCCTTTTGTTAACAGCTAATTCTACTAGAGCTGTCTCTTCTGTTGCTTTTTCAAGGGCTTGTACATTGTTTCAATTCTGGAAGCAGCTAGTTGGATGTCTGTGCAGACTTCAAACATTACAAGTTGGATGGTGTCTAAATGCCTTTATCTTTACCACTGCAGTATTTAACTGCTCCCCCTAGTGTGTTTGGGGCTTTTTTATGTGCAGGTTCTCCTTGGCCTGTTATGTGGCAATAAGTTTTGAGGATGGTATGCCTGACTCAGAGGGGTGTTAGGTGACATTCAGCATACCTTAAAGCAACAGGCTTAGGATGACTGGCTTTGCAGCAGGAAATCCCTATATTGCAGTGGTGAAAGCAAGGACTGCTACAGTTATGATTTTATTTAACTGTACTTCACACACTGCCAATACATCTCCCTTTGACTTGTACAAGATACTCATTCTTTGCACTCTTGCACTTCACTCTCAGTAAACCTCAATGTGTGACATTACCTACAGTAACTGCATTGATTTAGTCTCCAAGATGGCAGTAATGCCAGCATAAGAAACCCTGGCAGTGATCTCGCTTGCACTTTAAGTCAACCAAGAGGGTGCAGTGAGTCCCTATTAATCAAAGGAAAGGAATGATTTCCCTCAAGTCTGCCAACTTGTAATGCAGGGGTAGATAATCTGGGATTTTTTTTTTCTTTCTGAGAAGTGGGCAGGGTGAGAGGCTTATGCAGGTTTCTGTGTATCCTTTTGGAATAGTGGCCCAAGTCTGCCCTCAGCCTTCTATGGCTCAAGGCTTTTAGAGCTGCCCTAATGTAGGACTGGTAGTCCTGGACACCTCAAAGGATTTGTGGAGGCAAGCATGCCATGGGGATAAACAGGATGCCCTTGGGCATGTGGATATTCTCTTGGCCACTAGGGACAGGGTTCATTCCTCAAATGCCTTTATTTCTTGGGTGGCTGGTATGGGCACAGACTACTTCCATGACTGCATGCTTGACTTGGCTCTTTCCCTCTCACTAGTTAACTGTACAGCAGGGATAATCAATGGGCTGAGCTGGTAAAAGAATGCCTGGTTTCCACTATACCCAAACACTTGTGTTGAAGAAAAGTCTATCTTGGAGGCAACACTATAGTACTAATGCTCTGCCACAATCATGTGGGTACCTGCTTGGTGTGGAAAAAGTGGGGTGTTATCTGATGCATTACACAATTCTTACCTTCCATGTTTGGACCCTATGGGGAGAGGGAGGAGTGGTTATAGGGGTAGAATTGATGCTGCTATGTCTAGTGTACCTCATCAGGGTCCCAGTGAGTAATGGGAATGGCTGTGAGGGGAGAACAAGACTGAGGGAACCCTCTGCTGTGAGTGTGTGAACTAGCTGCTGTCCCCAGGGCTGCTTTGTTTAGCCTGCACACAATGATGCCTTAGTTGCAGTTCCAGATTTTCTTAATGGCTACCTTTACATGAGCATTTCAAGCTTGTAAGTGGCTTATTTGCTTAACCTAGTATGAAGTAGGTGTGTGTTGTGCAATATTTACATCTACAAATGGTGACACCAAATTGATTAAATGCTGCTACTAACTGGCCTAATTGGGATCTAATTCCTCATTCACTTGAATGGGGTGACCATGGTAGTTTTGATCTGGTCCTCTGCAAAATCATGATTGGAATGTGTGGTCAGTCTCTAGCACTGCTAATATGCCAACTAGTCACAGAATGTTCCCCTGCATTCCAAGAGGAGCTCTGGTGTGTCCTGTTAATTTCCTACTATAGTAACTTCAGTTCAAAAACTAAATACAACTGGAGTGAAAAGTGTAGCATAGCTAGTGGTGTATTCCACAGATGTGGTGGTTAACCACATTATCATGATTGTGTGATTGCAATGGAAGAAGCTGCTTTAATTGCGACCCATGTTGAGATTATAGTGACTGCACCTGTAGTTTAGCATAATAAAGATATTAGTAACACCACTCTCTGAACAGCCTAGGTTTGTAATACTGCTCCTCTGAAGCAGTTCAGTATTGTGTCCTGTGCTATTTGGCAGCTATTTGTCTCCTGCCTAATTTTGTATGCTATGGTTAATGTGTTTTTTTTTTCAACAAGTTTCTCAATAGTGATAGAATTATGTGGATAATTAGCATCTCGTACATACTGCATATCCTATGCAATTATCTTTGGGCAATAGACTTTACTGCCATAAAATGTGAATTGCATAAACTAATCCACAATATTTCAAACAATGTAAAGGGAAACTTGCACTAACTCCAAGATTGCATAGCTGTGGAGGAAGTGCAACAAATCAGATGCTGTCTTGCTCCAGAACTGCATTTACCAAGGTCACAATAACTTGAAACTTGTCACCAACCCCCTGTTCTGATTTTTCTGCATGGGATGGGTATCATGTCAGCTCAAGAGCCATACTCTGAATGTCATGCTTGAGTTTTTCTGTTCTGATCACTACACTTCTGATAGAAAGGGCTGATAAGCCATTCCCTTTAGG
>NW_025049315.1:0-9354 GCF_019279795.1 Protopterus annectens | reverse complement strand
AACAATAACAGATTATCTCATATAACCTTTGTAAAAAAAATAAATGGATTAAACTTAGATGATTTTGTATGATAGCAATACTCAAATATAGACATCATTCCCAAATTCTTGGGAATGTGTCTCTATGATGCATAGTAGGTGTTGTCACACTGTCCGTCCAGCTAGATGGAATTTTGTAGATAACTACATGTCATTTCTGAATTTTAAAATTATTTTTATAGAAATATAACAGAAGGAGATACTGCCAGCCCAGCTATCTGGAATTTTGTAAATAATTCTATGTCATTTGTGAATATTGATATGATTTATACAGAACTGCATGTTATGTTTTTAGCTAAAATGTATCCACAGCATGCCCTGCTTACTTAGAACAGAAATGTATATAAACTATTGTAATTGTGCTAATGTATATGTTTTTACAGTGGAAACTGGGACATAAAAGGTTCATTTGCAAAATTTCAAGAAAATAAGTTGAAATTAAATTGCTTTACGATTGTGCTATAAAAGTTATCTTTCAGTTTCAGTCAACATGAGACAGAATGTCTATACTAGGGGACTCTCTGTGTTATTTTGTAAGTGTTTTATTGTTTTTTGTCCTCTAGCAGGTGCAAACATCTAAAGGCTATGTATTTTCACAGAGAGCTGTGAAATTCTGTTAATTTCTGACAAAAGGAGTTTAGCTTGGAAACTGAAGTCAGGTGACAAAAAGTGATGTCATCCAATCTAACCCAGCTGTAATATTTTATATTAATTTAAGAACTCTCTCAGAGGGAGACTGAGGATTTTGTATGATGTCTTTGATCTGAAAACATCTACTCATCACCACCTTCTGCACTTAACTTGCTGTAAGCAAGTTTTAGGTCATAGCAATTCTTTTAGCTTTAGAAAGAAATATAGTAAAGTATAGCTTAGATGTTTTCTTTATTTACTTGAGACTGTCCTGCAAAGTTGTTTTAAATATTTTCTGTGAATTTGAACTCTGAATTTACTGTGTCGATTTACTGGGTATTGTGTTGTTCTTTTATTTTTTATTAAGTATATTTAAACCTATCTTTGTGGATGATATTTATGAGACATTTAATTCTTAGATTACTTGCATATCTATATGGTGAGACTGTACAGGCCACTCCTAAATAGCCTTGCTCTTGGTCAGCTACCATTTGGATAACAGTAACATTACATAGTAGGATTGGACATCCTTTGTTAAGGGCCTTATGTAACTGCTAAAGAGTTGGCTGGTGTCAGTTGGATCTGCCTTATAGTCTGGGGAGAAGGGGGCATAGCTAGTAAACCTGTGCCAACCTTTCCCTGGTGTGTGTGTGTGTGTGTGTGTGTGTGTGTGTGTGTGTGTGTGTGTGTGTGTGTGTGTGTGTGTGTGTGTGTGTGTGTGTGTGTGTGTGTGTCAGCTAATTGGGCATGAGGGTGCTGGAGGTTTTTGCTTGGCCACTTAGCTGAGATCTCAGCCCTATAGCTGTGCCAGTGGGAAGTCTTACTGGGGATCTGGAGAAAGAGGGAGAAACCAGCCCCAGATTGACTGTGGTCTCTGTGTGCTCTTAAGGGATATTGCACTTTACTGTGTGTGTACTTGTCATCCTCCCAGTGTGTACGTTCCCTACTGTTGCCAGTTGTAAGACTGAGACTCCTTGATTACTGGGCCAGTGCAGGGGCATCACAGATGTTTAATATTGTGGATGTCATTCTGTAGGGCATATTTAAAAGAAGTGGACCTGCTTCATTTTTAAGGCAGCAGCAATTATATCTAGAAGATTCTTAGCTGATAAAAGGGTGCCCTTGTTTGGACATGCTGTCCTATGGTATACAAGGTTCCAGGACCTTTAGAGTGAAACTCCTTACATATTTTATTATGAAGTTACTCTCCTTTTCCATACGGATTTGTCAGTCCTCTTGCAAGTGTCCTGAGGAAATGTATTTCTTGCTACTTTTTTCCTTGGATCATGAGGAACATTGAGTAACATGGGTTTCTGTCTGCACAGACCAGATACTATTGTAGTTATTTTGTTTTCCATAATTTCATACCAGTTTTTACAAAGGAGTCATTCATGGAAACTATATCAGCTAAATCAGAATATCTGTTTAAAGAATCTAGTAATTTCTGAAAATATTAGCTACTCAGTGAAATTGTAAATTAGATAAAAATGTGTTGGACCCGCACCTATGTAAACAAGTATTTCAGTATAATATAGTACTTCAAACATAGTTACATGTTTTTATTTTATTTTATTTTTCAGAAACCTGTAACATACTGTAAAATGCTATACATTATATTTCTTTGTAAGCTGCATTCCGCCATACTTGTATATTGCACTGCATAAACAATATTCTACCTCATTTATATCTTGCTGTATTTCACCTTGTCCACAAGATTGCACTTGACATTTGTAGCTCACAGAAAAGGATCTCTTCCCATTAAACTTCCAACAAATGCTGTTTTACTGACTCCACACTTCTCAGCTCAAAGTAACATCAGACTAACAGTTTACCCATCCCAAAACACAAAAAATAGTGTCACAGAGTGAATTGGTGCACAGGCACATTCAGCTACACGTGAACTGGTGCACAGACACATTCAGCTACACAGAAATTGGTGCACAGACACATTCAGTTACACCAGCAACATCTTTTAAGACTCCTTTCTTTTTATTTACTGTTATTGATATTTGTGGATGTTATTAACTTACTTGATCTAGTATTTTCATTCTCAGCAGTATATTTCAGGCATAAAATTTCAAAAGATAATAAAATAGATTAGGCATTGCCTTACTGATGAGCCAGAGGTTAAATATAAGCAATACATCAAAATAATACTGAATATAATGACAATACTATGAATTTTTAAGTAAGGAAATATTGATTCAAGTTTTTTCATGTGGTTAGTTTGAATGTTACAAAGTAAAGTATTGCATTCAATAAATGGTGGGATGAGAAAGGTAAACATGGTGCAGTGATCTCCCTTGAATATGACATGCCCTTTAAAATTTGATTTGTTTCAAAACATGCTAATTTAAGTTTTATAAATATGCCTGGTTAACTGTTACACTGATGTATTTGATCACTCTAAGTTAACTAATAATGTTATCCATAATTTGCTGTCACACAATTTGATTGTATATTTTGTACTTATAACTTGTGTCTCATTCTGCCAAGGGACACAATACTGAGTTTACTGACATTAAAGGTGAACACATTACAGCTATACCAGATATATATGTGTTTGGAGTCCATCTTGGAGACCTTTGGCATGTTTAATGAAGTAATGATGTTACTCAGTTTGCAGCCATCTTCATATTTAATTATCTAGAGTTCTTTTTCTACTTTTCTATTTTATTTGTTAACCAGTTAGGTAGGCTGGTCCAAAGAACCTTTTCAGCTATAACTCTATAACCCCGTAAAGCAAATGTTATCACATAAGAACAGTGGCAACTGTTTCCATATAAGGTGAATAAAATAATGCATTATTCATTGTGCCAGCTGCAAGTAATATTGTTATGTGTAGTTTGAAATACTGATGGATAATTTGATTTGATTAGTGTGAACAAGAATTTAAAAAGCATACATAATTATAATGATTAGCAACTTTAGTCAAAAGCATAAAACTTGAACTACAGTGATGTTTTATGTTCTGCAAATAGGCATGCCACAGGACAACAAATTGAAAAGGAGTATATAGGAGTGGATTGTGACTTTAAAGCAAGGTGGGGTTGCATGAAACAGCTGAGTGGGTAGGACTAACTCAAACGGAATTGAGCTATATTGGATACAAATCAATGTGGACATGTTTATAGTGTCAGACATGTCATGTCTATGTCTTATTGCATTTCTGTGATAGTGTATTATGGGGTCTGACTCTCTCTCTCTAAGAAACACACACACACACACACACACACACACACACACACACACACACACACACACACACACACACACACACACACGTAGCACTCTCTGTTAAGCCCCCCTGCACCCTAACACCCAATTCTACTCATATATTCCAACTTTGAGATCGCACAATACTGATAAAGGGCAGATTACATGTTCCTGGTATTATGGCAATCTGACACCACCAACATCAATGAACAGGATTTGACCAAAAATGCAGTGACTAAATTTATAGAATCCATAGATATCTCAGGGATGCACAAGCCAGTGTATTTCTTTGTGCCATCCCAAGCCCAGATATATGGGGTGGGTACATCAGGAAGGGCATCCGATGTAAATTTTTTTCCAGATCAAATATGCAGACAACAATACAGATTGCCACACTGGATCAGTTGAGGCCCGGGTAAACAATGACTGCCTATAGTACTGAAATTGGGCTTCTTTTGGCCAAAGGAGAAGGAGAAAAAGTGAGGGTAGCCATGCCCACATGCAGGAGGAGAGGAGGAAAGTTAGGACTGTGGAAGTGAGGGTAGGAACTTTGAATGTTGGCAATATGACTGGTAAAGGGAGAGAGTTAGCTGATATTATGGAGAGAAGGAAGGTTGACATATTGTGCATGCAAGAGACCAGATGGAAGGGGAGTAAGGCCAGGTGTATAGGAGGTGGGTTCAAATTGTTCTACCATGGTGTGGATGGGAGGAGAAATGGTGTAGGGTTTATCCTGAAGGAACAATGAGAAATGGGGTAGGGGTTATCCTGAAAGAACAGTATGTCAAGAGTGTTTTGAAGATAAAAAGACTGTGGGGTAGAGTGAGGTTTATGAAGTTGGAAATTGATGGTGAATGTTGTTAGTGCATATGGTCTGCAAGTTGGGTGTGTGATGGATAAGAAAGAAAAAATTTGGAGCGAGTTGGATGAAGTGGTGGAGAGTGTACCCAAGGGGAGAAGAAGAGGAATGCAGAAGGTCAGCTGGTAGTGGATTTTGTGAAAAGGACTGACATGACTATGGTGAATACACATTTTAAAAAGAGGGAGGAGCATAGGGTGACATACAAGAGTGGAGGAAGATGCACACAGGTGGATTATATCCTATGCAGGAGGGCCAGTCTGAAGGATTTTGGAGACACTAAAGTCATGACAGGGAAAAGCGTAGTTAGACAGCATAGGATGTTGGTCTGTAGAATAACACTGGTGATGAAGAAGAAGAAGAGGAGAGTAAGGGCATTGCCGAGGATCACATGGTGGAAGTTGAAAAAGGATAACTGTAAGCTGGAGTTCGGGGAAGAGTTAAGATAGGCACTGGGTGCCAGTGAAGAGTTACGAGATGGCTGGGTAGCCACAGCAGAGGTGGTAAGGGAGACGGCTAGAAAGGTGCTTAGTGTGACATCTGGACAGAGGAAGGGTGACAAGGAGACCTGGTGGTGGAATTAGGAAGTACAGGAGAGTATACAGAGGAAGAAGTTGGCAAGGAAGAAGTGGGATTGTCAGAGAGATGAAGAAAGGAGACAGGAGTACAAGGGGATGAGGTGTCTGGTGAAGAGACAGGTGGCAAAGGCTAAGGATAAGGCATATGGCAAGTTGTATGAAAGGTTGTGCGCTAAGTAGGGAGAAAAGGACATGTACTGATTGGCTAGACAGAGGGACCGAGCTGGGAAAAATATGCAGCAGGTAAGGGTGATAAAGGATAATGAGGGAAATGTACTCACAAGCGAGGAGAGTGTGTTGAGCAGATGGAAAGAGTACTTTGAGGGGTTGATGAATGAAGAGAATGAGAGGGAGAGAAGGTTGGGTGATGTGGGGATAGTGAATCATGAAGTGCAGTGGATTAGCAAGGAGGAAGTAAGGATAGCTATGAAGAGGATGAAGAATGGAAAGGCTATTGATCCAGATGACATACCTGTGGAAGCATGGAGGTGTTTAGGAGAGATGGCAGTAGGGTTTTTAACCAGATTGTTTAACAAAATCTTGGAAAGTGAGAGAATGTCTGATGAGTGGAGAAGTGTATTGGTACCGATTTTTAAGACTAAGGGTGATGTGCAGAGCTACAGTAACCCCAGAGGGATAAAACTGATCAGCCACAGCATGAAGTTAAGGGAAAGAGTAGTGGAAGCTAAGTTAAGAAGGGAGGTGATGATTAGTGAGCAGCAGTATAGTTTCATGCTGGGAAAGAGCACTATAGATGTGATGTTTGCTCTGAGAGTGTTGATGGAGAAGTATAGAGAAGGTCAGTAGGAGGTACATTGTATCTCTTAGTGGATTTTTGAGAAGGCATATGACAAGGTGCCTAGAGAGGAGTTGTGGTATTGTATGAGGAAGTCGGGAGTGTCAAAGAAGTATGTAAGAATGGTACAGGATATGTACGAGGACAGTGTAACAGTGGTGAGGTCTGCAGTGGGAGTGATGGATGCATTTAAGGTGGAGGTGGATTACTTCAAGGGTCAGCTCTGAGCCCTTTCTTATTTGCAATGGTAATGGACAGGTTGACAGACAAGATCAGACAGGAGTCCCCATGGACTATGATGTTTGTGACATTGTGATTTGTAGTAAGGGTAGGGAACAGGTTGAGGAGACCCTGGAAAAGTGGAGATATGCTCTAGAGAGGAGAGGAATGGAGGTCAGAGGACTAGGAATATACGTGTGTGAATGAGAGGGAGGATAGAGGAATGGTGAGGATGCAGGGAGTAGAGTTGGCAAAGGTGGATGAGTTTAAATAGTTGGGATCAACAGTTCAGAGTAACGGTGAGTGTGGAATAGAGGTGAACAAGAGAGTTCAGACAGGGTGGAGTGGGTGGAGAAGAGTGTCAGGAGTGATTTGTGACAGACAGGTGCCAGTAAGAGTGAAAGGAAAGGTGTACAAGGTGGTAGTGAGACCACCTATGGTATATGGGTTGGAGACAGTGGCGTGATGTAAAGGCAGGAGTCAGAGCTGAAGGTGGCAGAGTTAAAGATGTGAAGATTTACACTGGGTGTGACAAGGATGGACAGGATTAGGAATCAGTATATTAGAAGGTGGTAGTGAGACCAGCTATGGTATATGGGTTGGAGACAGTGGCGTGATGTAAAGGCAGGAGTCAGAGCTGAAGGTGGCAGAGTTAAAGATGTGAAGATTTACACTGGGTGTGACAAGGATGGACAGGATTAGGAATCAGTATATTAGAAGGTGGTAGTGAGACCACCTATGGTATATGGGTTGGAGACAGTGGCGTGATGTAAAGGCAGGAGTCAGAGCTGAAGGTTCAGAGTTAAAGATGTTAAGATTTACACTGGGTGTGACAAGGATGGACAGGATTAGGAATCAGTATATTAGAAGGTCAGCTCAGGTTGGATAGTTTGAAACAAAGCCAGAGAGGCGAGATTGCATTGGTTTGGACATGTGCTGAGGAGGGATTCTGGGTATATTGGGAAAAGGATGCTAAGGATGGAGCTGCCAGGTAAGAGGAAAAGAGGAAGGCCTAAGATAAAGTTTATGGATGTGGTGAGAAAGGACATGCAGTTGGTTTGTGTGACAGAGCAAGATGCAGGGGACAGGAAGAAATGGAAACAGATGATCTGCTGTGGTGACCCGTAATGGGAGCAGCCGAAAGAAAAACAAGAAGATATATAGACACACACATATATACACACAAGTGTGCACCTGCGTGCTCACATAAGAGACACAGACACACACACACACACACACACACACACACACACACACACACACACACACACACACACACACACACACACACACACACACACACACACACACACACACAAACACACACACACGCAAACACACACACACACGAGTCAGGATCATGTGTCAAAATACTGAATAGCTTTGTAAACACACACACACACACACACACACACACACACACACACACACACACACACACACACACACACACACACACACACACACACATGAGTCAGGATCATGTGTCAAACTACTGAATAGCTTTGTAAACACACACACACACACACACACACACACACACACACACACACACACACACACACACACACACACACACACATGAGTCAGGATCATATGTCAAACTACTGAATAGCTTTGTAAACAGTCTATTTTATTGCTGGAAAAGAACAATAAAATGGCCAAAAAATGGAAAACACTTTCTTCAGACCAAAGTGAGCATTTTCATCATACCAAAAACTGTAAACACCAAAGTACTACTCAAAACAAAAAAATGGCAAGTGGCAGTTGACGAAAATGAAGAATGCTCTTCCAACGACTCTACAATTTTATTAAGAGCTTTTCGTCTGATACTTTATTAGACTTCATCATACAACATTTCAAGTCTTTGTCAGAAAAACAAAGATTCTCATTATAAATGTTAACAAAAATACAGCGCACAACAAATTCCTTACTTTTTTTACAGCACATGTGATATCTCACCACAGTACTGCATAATCAGTCTCTTGAACTTGAATCATGGACAATGCTTATGAAAGTTAAGGACTCCTGCATTCTTAGTACTTGAGTAAGTTTCTTCCTCAACAATATCTACAGTGGTTTAATAAAAGACAAAATGGATGGTGCAATGGTGCAGCATTAGCATTGGCATCTCACAGCAAGAGGTTCTCCAGTTCGATTCTCAGATGCAGTGCCTTCTGCGCGAAGTCTGCATGCCCTCCCTGTGTTCGTATGGGTTTCCTCCAGGTGCTCCAGTTTCTTCCCACATTACAAAGACATGTGTTTGGAGCATTTCTCCCTGGGCATCTGCTGAAAATTGGCTTTGTATCAAGTCAGACTTTCCCAGTAAACAAATAATAAATAAATATTTCTCCATCTAACTAGAACATTTAACATCAGGGCCAGCACTGACATCCATACATGCTTTTAATATTTTTCAGTCCCGGGCACTGCAGATGATAATCAGTTATCTGGTCGTCTCCTTCATGTCCAACATTATCCCCCTAACTCAGCAGTCTGCTCTCATCCCATCTGTGGCCAGTCCGATGTCACGAGGTATTCTAAGGCAGTGTAGCAACTGCCTTATGCTTACTGACTGTTCGCTGTTTCTACCAGTTTATAATACAATCTGTGAGAGCTGGGAGAGATGTAAATATTTAAGAAATGTGGAGGCATACCTTTTGTATCAGTTCACTATTGGTAATTATTATACATCCACAACACAGCACCAATGCCAACACACTAATAGGCCCATAATTTCTGTTAAAGATACTTACAAAGCCTCCTAGAATGTCCTCTAAAGGAACCCGACCTCCAGCACATGACACAACAGCTACTCACTCTCTCATGTATACTGCAAATTCACACAACTCATCTAAGAGTTACCAGGAAAGCAGGCCTAAGTCTGTAAGGACCATTATGCCTGCTTATATACATGGCAATTGTATGGAAACAGGCATAGTGGTCCTTATGCACCTATACAAGGCAGTTGTTAAGTCATAAGTGACTCTATAGTTCAGTGTGTTTCCTATAGACTA
>NW_025049314.1:2500-16635 GCF_019279795.1 Protopterus annectens | reverse complement strand
GGGAAAGGGCCCTGCATTTTAAAAGGAGGAAATAACAAGTAGGAAGGCAATCAAGGAGAACTAGCACTGCTGGCAGGTGGAATGTATCAAAATTAGACAAATACATGTGCAGCAACCCAGCACACTACTATAAACTATGCAAACACCTTTCAGACTGCTTTTTGTGGAAACAGCAGTAGGAAGGCAATCATGGAGAACTAACATAGCTGGCAGGTGGAATGTATCAGAATCAGCCAATTACACATGCAGCAGACCAGCACACTACAATAAACTATGCAAACACCCTACAGACTGTTTTTTCCCACAAACTCTACACCACTGATGTACACAGATGGGGAGACTTTTAACTGGCAAAGCTAACCAAAAATGTTAGAGACTGCTACTGCTTTACTCCATCAGTATGTGCTACAGACTGAGGGTGGTGAGGAGGAGAATGCTGACAACTGACTCACAGTGAGGAGGAGGAGAAGAGTGTACAGACTCAGGGTAACCTACCAGGGCCTACATGAGCTGGAGATAATAGAACACTATAGGGTGAACAGGGACATTCTACAGCAAATCATTGAGCTGTGCCTGCCACACCTCACACACAGATCTAATAGAGGTGAACCCATCACAGTGGATACCAAGGTATGTATAGGCTTAAGAATACTAGCCACAGGTACCTTCCAAAAACCAACTGTGGTTATCATGGGGGTCTCACAGGTATCAGCAACCAAGGTACTCCACCTTTTGCTGGATGCCATGACACCACATGCCAATGAGCACATATATTTATCTCCAGCTCTATTCCAGACATCATAGATTTCTTGCTGAAAACAGGCTCTGTGGAACCTAGTATTTGCAACATGATAAATAAACAAATAAATAAATAAAATAAATTTCCCCACCGCCTGAGAGGCATTGACAAGAAGTATGCATCTCTTCCACAGTATAGCAGAATACCCTGAGGTAGTTACAGCTATAGACTGCACACACATCCACATCAAAGCACCACCCAGCAAGTGGGGTAGGGACACATAAACCGCAAGGGCTTCCTCTCCATCAACTGCCAGGTCATGTGCAATGCCCAGGGCATTATCATGAATGTGTGGGCTGGCAACCCTGGAAGCTATCACGACTACCACATCTGGCATTGCTTATAGCTGTATCAGCCATTTGCCAGGGGGGACATCCCACATGGACATCTAGTGGGGGATGCTGGCTATGCACTGGAGCTGTGGCTGATGACACCCATCAGAAATGCACACACACGTGAGCAAGAACACCATAATGAGACACATGCACAAACCAGGATCATTGTAGAGCATGTGTTTGGGATGCTCAAGTCATGGTTCCGCTGCCTTGACATATCTGGTGGAGCCTTGCAGTAGTCCCCAGCAACATGTACACAAATGTTCATAGTATTTGCCATGCTAGACAATATGATCCTGTGGAAACAGCTGCAGGAGGAACAGCACGGGGTAGGGCCACACATCCCCCCACCATTGCCAAGGCCAGCACAGGCATGGAGGGACTCAGAGGAGGAACATACTGACCCTGCCCCTGTAGGCAGAAGGAGGCATGCCCAGTATGCCCATGCCTTGGCAAAGAGGCAACATATAGCACACACACTGACACTGTAGGGACCCAGGGACTGATACCTCTCTCCGACTTGCACATACAGTAAAAGGGATGCCAAACATGACACTACCTGAGGTTTACCATGTATAGGGAAAGTACTATGTTAATCCAACATAGTCAGCCCTCCTTCACCATCCTCCGTACTGGCCCAGAAACAAGGTAAGTCACTCTTCCTATCAATTACTGAATGGAGTAGCTCATACATGTATGTATGATATGGAGCAAGTGCAAGGTGGGGCTGAATGGGATAGCAGCAGACAATAGGGGCAGGAAATTCATAACAAATACTGGTGTCAACATACTAGGCAGCACTGCAAATGAAAACCCCCCACCCAGTACTTTGATGGCCCAAATAACTTTCAATAGCACAACAGGGATGTCAATGAGGGTCAATCCCACCACCAGCTTCCCCCAGAAAGACAGGTAATGACCATAAAAAAGGCCAGGCAAAGGGCCCCAAATGATGGAAGGGAACACCCCCACCAGTCCCACAGACATACTACAACAGGTCTAAATTGCTTTTTAGTTCTGAAGGGTAAGAAGTCTGAAACTGAAATTTATGCCATTAAGATCTAACATGTGTACTCTATATGCCTTTTCTGCATGATAGTCACAATACAATATGAAATGGAAGCCAACAGATTAACAAATACCAGTACAGTCATTGCAAATGTTTAAAGTCTGGGTGCACCCCCCAACCCCAAAAAAATGCAGTAACATGTAAGTTTGAGGTGTAATATCACTGGATACAGATTGCCAGAGCTGTCCCAATCTAGTTGTTGCATTTTACAATATGCGGGGGAGTGGGTAAGTTTGTTGTGTTTTTAAATTTGCCTGGAAGTGGTCAGCATGGGGGGGATGGTTTTTCTCAGTGGCCTAGGCACAGTTCAGGGGGGACAGGGATGTTCCAAAAACTGCTGCCAACCACACTGCTTCTCAGCTACACCCATGTCGGGTTGTACATACTCACTGTCCAGATGTAAATTTTTCCAAAAGAAAGCTGGACACACCATGAATGGGAGCCCATATTTCAAAACAGTACACAGGGGGAAAATAACATGCAGAGTGCTAAAATACTGTCAACTGCACAAAGTTTGGAATTATACATAGAGGTTAGTCACATTAGTTGTTCCCTAGTATGGAATACTGGTAGCCTGGCCAATCACTAAGACCACAAAAGGCACAGTTATAAAGTGATGACAATACCATGTCCACACAAAACCAGCATAAGGAGAATGTCCCAGGTATATTTGGAGTCAGGTGCAAGTAGCTTCATATCACACATGCCCCCCTCACCCCATCAGCCACAGGTTTATCACGGGTTTATTTTCTTGCTGTAGGAAGGGTAAAAAGAACCCATCTTGTATGGGAATACATAAAGCATGCTGAATAGGTGCCCAAATTTTATGCCCCTAATGGCACAATGACCACATCCAGAGTGGATCAGTATGAACAGGAAGGATTGACAGGAACCCCCAGCCACTCACTACTGTCACCCCAGGGTAATCCACTCCCAGCCGGGAAAACATAGACTGCCAGAATGCACTGGCCTGCTACAGATGGTCTGCAAAAAGGCCCCTACAGTCCTCTGGCAAAGGCCCATGCCTCACCCATAGTGCAATGCACAGAATTTTGGGGGTCCTAACTAACAACCTAACACAGAAAAAAAAAACAAATTTGAAAAAGCCAGTGCACCCCCCATGTCCTCCAAACGGGGCCAAAAATACTACTGGGATAAAGGCCCAACTATGGGAAAAATTTTTTAATAATTTAAAAAAATAAAATATGAGAACATGGATGTCATGGAAGGGGAAGTCTGAAACTCTAATGTCTCCCCATACTCCCCTCTGATTGAAACCCATGAATGAATAGCCAAAAACCCTGCTTGTAAACCACAATGTGAAGGTAAACTGACCAGATATATGAGTCCTGCCTCTGGATAACCTGGGTGTATCTGTACAGCTGAGAGGTAGGGCCCCCAGCAGGATATGGCCCCATTGTTGAGAAAAGCACAAGGAGGGATCCCAGCCAGCATACCAAGGTGCTGACCATTTACCAGAACCAGCAGTTTTTGTCTGTAGCCCCCCCACAATGGCAGGTTCCAGAATGTGTAGTCTATTTTGCCTCAGAATATTGGTCTCAGTTTCATTCATCTTGTATTTCCCTGTAAATAACTGTGAGCAAAGAATGATAATGTCAGTAGTTGATGACATAAACATAAATGTAAAACAGTACATATGTCAAAAATTTGCTACAACCAACCATGTTACAAAAAAGCACAGACAGCAATGGTTACAGTCCCCAGTATGTTGCCCATTTTTCCCAAAAATATGTAATTAAAATTGACAAAACCTATCTACAGATATCCTGCAGAAACAGTTTGCTAGGTGTAGTTGTAGCACACAAAACCCTGACTGGTCCATCCCCCCCTGGAATGGATGCACACACTCAATATAGAAGGTCATACTGGGCATGCTCCACACTTAGAGAAATGAAGCCCATGTCTGACAAAAAGTGGACTACAGTTTGGTTATTCACAGATGTCTGTGCACACACACCAAATTGTACACCATTGATACTTCACACACACATTGGATAGGAATACTCAAAATATCTAAGGCCAACATAATATAATATGTCAAACATACAAAACCAGAGACATGGGGAAGAGAAAGACAGACAGCATGAGAAAAAACCCATTATGAGGCCTTTCCCACCCATTTACATCCCATTGGCCTTTTCACGTGGATGTCTTTCACTGTAGAAATTCCTTTGATCCCTCAGCCCTATAGTCAGTGTGGTGATAACTGTGTAAACTACAGTACAAATAAGTATCCATGTAGCAGTTGAAAAACTCAGTCCTGTCAAATGTAAATTTGGGGGAGTGTGTGTGTCTAGATGAATGTTGGGGCCATTCACACTCAAAAAACCCCTTACCCCTCCTTTAGCACTGCTGCTGATGTCCCCCCTTCAAGATACCTTTGGACAGCTCCCCCATATAATTGGTTTATCGTGTAATGTAGTGTAGCAAACTAGGGTAAGTTCTAATCCTGATCCTGGCAACTGAAAAAATGTGTGTGTAAAAGGTGTGTTTTTTGAAAAGACCTGATTTTGTGGCCATTCACACTTACACACCCTTCCCCCTCTTTAGCACTGCTGCTGATGTCACTCACCTTCAAAGATACCTTTGGACAGCTTCAAATAAGCTCCATGGCACTTGAATAACTGGTAATATTATAGTGTAGCAAACTAGTTAGGTAGAAGTTCTAATCCTGATCCTGGCAAATGTGTGTGTTTTTGTGGAGAGTGTGTTTTCTTTGAGAACCTGATTTTTTTCATTCACATTTACCCCTTCCCCTTACCCTCCTTTAGCACTGCTGCTGATGTCACTCACCTTAGATATGTTTACACTATTCCATAAGCTCTGTGCATGGGGATAAAGGGAACAAGAAAAACAATACTGCATAGGTGGGGGTTGAATCTCACCTGGCAAGTGTTTTATATATATATATATATATATTATTATATTATATATATATATATATATTTATATATATATACCATCCCTTAAATTTTTGGTTTTTTGTTTTAAACAGTCCTGCAGATAATTCACCTTAGAAGTACCTGTTGGCAACTAAACCATGTAAGGTCAGGGGGCATGTGGTAAATGAACAAAAAGGGTCTGAAAACATAGAAATAGAGGTTTGAACTATTTTGGCAAATGTAAATGTGTGTGTAGGGTAAAATTTTTTGTAAAATCTCTCACCCACTACATCACCCAATGCCAGTATTTAAAAGGGGTGGTGATGTTCCTCATTAAAAGTCCCTTTGGGGACAACATCCACCCCAAAAGGGTTTGTGGTGCATCATAAATGTAACATTAGTAGCAATACATAGCTATGGGGTTTTAAAAACAGTACTGCAAGGGGGTTTATGTGTGTGTGTTTGTTTTGGGTTTTGTGTTGTCAGACCCTTGTACCCATGGGGGTTGGTTGTTTTTTTATAAGGATTCAACAGTCATGGGCCCCCCCTTTCTGCAATAGTGTCCTCCTTCTGACATACACTTTTTTAAATGGGGGGCCATATTGCCCCAGTGTTTGGAGGACAGTGTCTGGTTCTTTTGGCTCTCTAGTGCCATGCATTCATGCCTGTTTGTACTGCTTTGTATGATTCCACAGTTATGCAGTTTAAAGACATCTGCCCCTGTTTTCAGGGTTTGCAAAGTCACTTTGGGGGTTTTAAATCTTTCTGACATGTTGAGTTCATGATTACACCTGGGGATCTTATCATGCAATTGACATCTGTGGATGAAACAGTCCCATAAAGTAGTCAACACAGGTCAATTGTTGCACCCTCCCCTCAGTAGCAGCCCGGGGCAAAAATGATGTACCAGGAAGTGTTGGGGCCCCTGTACTGGCACTTTGGGTACTTTCCCCATGAGGTAAAGACTCTACATGTCAGTTGTTCCAAGATAATGTTGAAATGTGCATTTAAAGTCGGGGGATGATGGGAAGCAGCTATTGTTGAACTATTATCCCAACAGTTTTAACTAAGTACTCCAATGCATTATGCTGTGATACTAGTCTGAAGGTGTTCCAGCCATAATGAATAAAAAACCTGTGGGGGTATTTTCCCTGTTTGAGCTGACAGCTGTGAGTCATTGATACCATTTGCTTTTGGTTTTGAACCACCTTCCATTACAGCAGACATTAATGTCCTCCCCTCTGAGCTTTGGTGACTGCATCCCAAATTAGATTTACTGTTGAACATGACCCCAGATTGCATACATGTTTGCTGTTATGGTGGAAACATTAGAACACTGCTTTAAAACATCTGGGCACTTCCCTGGAAACCAAAGGGGCTGTGGGCATGTTGCATTTTGGGTTTTGTTAATTGTATCCCAAGCAGAGTATTCCCCAGAAAGAAAAAACACATAAAATGTTTTCAATTTGTTGAGCGAATCATTCTGGGTGACATGGTACATGTGGTTTTTCCCCAGGACCACATTTAAAAGAACCATGTTTTTGTCATCCCCAAGTCAACACACAAAAATGGATAAAAATACTGTTGTTTTGGGTGGACTGGTGTTGTGTTGGTTGGGGGGGTGTGTGTGTCCCCCGGTGATGATACAGGGGGGTTTGTGGGTCAACCCCGGTAAAATACAATGTGTGGGCAGTCCCCCCCTGTAAAAGATACCGTTTTTGTTTTAGTGTTTTCTGTGCTTTTTATGCTCCCGTTGTTTAAAAAAAAGTGATACTGTGTTGTGGGGGTGACTACTGTGTCATGCATTATGCTGAGGGTGTCCGGTCAGACAAAAGGATACAGAGGATAGTTGTTGTGGGGGACTGGCTGTGTCAGGGTTGATGCTGGCAGGGGGGTGTGTCCCCTCATTGCCCCTGGTCAGAGGATACTGAGGTTGTGGAGTGCCAAAACTGTGTTTTGTTATGCTGGCAATTTTATCAGTCACAACAGGATCAAGGGAAAGGAGGTATGTCCCCGGTCAGTCACACCCCCATGGATACAGAGGGTACTGTTGTTTGGACCATGACTGGGTTTTCTTGGATGCTGGCAGGGACCCAGGGGTCCAAACATGGATCAGAGTGATAGTTGTTGGGGAGTGCCATGACTTTTTCATGTGTTATGCTGGCAGGGGGGTGTCCCATGTCACATGGATACAAGTGTCAAATTTTTCCCGGAGCACCCCTGGGGAAAAATACAGGGTGTCCGGGGCAGTCACAACCCCCTGAAAAAGAGTGTCCAGTTGTTGTTGAGTGCCATTTGCTGTGTTGGTGTCAGGGGGGGTGTTAAGTACACCCACATGGATACAATGTACCGTTGTTGTGGAGTCCATGACTGACTGTGTCATGTTGGATGCTGGCAGGAGGGGTGTCCCGGTCAGTACACCCATGGTGAGTGTACCCGGGTTTTTGTGGAGTGCCAACCCGTTCAGTGTTGATGCTGGCAGGAGGGTGTCCCATCATTGAAAATGGATACAGAGGAACCCTAGTTTTGTGGAGTGCCATGACTGCTGTGTCATGTGTTGGATGCTGGGGGTTTTTCAGGCAGTACACCCACATGGATACAAGTGATGGGGGTGTCCCGGTCAGCACACCCCCTGGGTACAGAGTGATACCCGGGGTTGTGGAGTGCCATGACTGGCTGGTCATGTGTTGACGGGAGGAGGGGGTCCATGTACACCACATGGATACAATGTACCATGGTTTTTGAGTGCCCTTTCTGGCTGAGATTTTTACTGGAGGAGTTGGGGCAGTCACAACCCCTATAAAAGGGATACTTTTTTTGTGGAGTGCCCAAATTGTGTCATGTGTTGGGTGCTTGGGATAAATCACACCCCAATACAAGGCGGGGGTGTGTCCCAGGGGTCCCCAAAAGGATACAGAGGATACTATTGGACCCCTCTTGTGTCATGTTGGGTGCTGGAGGGTGTCCCGGTCATTCACACCCAGGTCAGGGGTGTGTCCCAGTCATTTACACCCCAAAAGGATACAGAGTGATATTGTTTTGGGGGAGTGCCATGCTTGTGTCATGTGGATGCTGGGATGTGATAGATATTTTGTTACCTGCCCCTATTCAACTAGTGAGTGGGTTGTGCCTCGTATGAGTTACCCCTGATCACTGTATTGTGAAGGGGGGGGTTATTGAGGGCCACTGTGTAGGTTAAATTGTGTCCCTTGGTTTTTGCCCTGTCATGGTGTCTGGTGGGGGTTTTCTTGTGGTTGTCTTTTGGGTAAAAGTCCCTTGAGTCCTTGGGGAAAGGGGGGTGTGTGGTTTTCCCGATGTTGGTGCAAATGGGTGTTTGGGGGTTTTGTTAATGGTGTGGGGCAGGTGTTGATCTTATTTTGCCTGTGTGTTTTGTGGAGGTGCATTGTCCACATTTGATAATGGGTAACCTAATTATTTTGGGGTTTGAGGGAGGGTTGTCTGTAAGAGGGAGTTCAAAGTGTGAATGGACAATGCACCATTAAAGGGTGAAACCGAAACCCCCTTCAAAAAGCCCGGGGGCATAAAAGAAGTCTGGGCTACATTTGTGTGAAAAAGTATGTGTGGTGGTGTGCCCCATTCTTTATCAATCCTGGTGAAGTGGCCAAATGCTATTTAAGTGAAGCGAAAAACTTGGGTGGGAAAAGGGGTTTTGTTTTGGTTTGTTGTGTTGTTTTGGGTGTGTTTTTTTGGGGTTTGTGTCATTTTTTTGTTGTTGTTTGGGTGGTTTTTTGTGGGTTGTGGTTGTGGTGTTTGTAATCAGTACTGTCTGGCAACCCTTTTGGGTTTTACTTTACCCTTCCCTTTCCAATTTTGTTTGTTGATGTCATCCACCTTGGTATTTGGAAAGGGGAAATGTATAAGCTCGTGCTCATCAGCCAAAAGGTCCTAATAGGAGGAGTTCCCCAAAAAGCTGGAAAGGGTTGTGAGGATCAATCTTTTTTCTTTACCATTTTATTAAAAAAAATCACTGGCCCTTGCCATTACTTTAATGTGTGGTACAACATCTGTCCAAACAAGTTAAACCATTTACGCCCTCAGTTTTGTTGGTTTTGTTTGTTGTGTGGGGGGGTTTTTTGTTAAAACAAAGTAGTCTATTATGCCAAATAGGCCACAGTGGTGTATGCAAAATTTGGGAGCGTTTTCCCTGACGAAAAATCATGTGATATATGTCACCACCTCACAGGTGGCCCCCATTGTAGGGAAACATATAGAGTTTTTCAAGTGAACGTTTGTTCTACATTAAATGGAAGGGTGTGGAGAAATTTTTAACGTATGGAAAAAAATTGCACTTAAATTTTTTTCAATTTATATCCATGATACACTAATTTACAGCCCTTTTGGTGTTTGTTCCCCGCCCTTTTTTCTGGGCCCCATTTTCCCTTGGACAAGGGTTTAGGTTGCTCAAATTTTAATTTAAATCAGATAAGTTACCATGTGATGTCAGTTAACAAAGTGAACAGCACCAAAATTTCTAACAAAAAAAAAGTAAGGGGGTTTTATGGTTTAATGCACATCACGGGGTATTTGGGAAAACAAACAATTAACCCCAGCCCGGCTGCGTCCCAAAAAACCGGGGGCCTAATTTTTTCCCCCAATGGTTGGACAGGGTGGATCCATTCTCCATTCATCTTTAAAATTACAATGCATCCCCCCATGTGGATTTTGGTTGTAAATGGGGGGGGGGGGGGGGGGGGGGGGGGGCGGGGGGGGGGGGGGGGGGGGGGGGGGGGGGGGTTTTTTTTTCAAGGTTTCTTTGGGTTTGTTTTTGAAAATTTTTTGGTGGGGGATGGGAAGCCCCTTTTTTTTTTAAGCAAACCCAAAAAAAACCCTTTGAAAGGGGGGGGGGTTCAATTTTTGGGTTTTAAAAAGGGGAAGGCCCCCCCGAAAAAAAAAAATTTTTTTATTATTTAAAAATGCCCCCCAATGGGGAAAAAAATATTTTTCTTTTTGTGTGTGTGTGTGTGTGTGTGTGTGTGTGTGTGTGTGTGTGTGTGTGCCCCCCTCCACAATGCTTCCCCAGCTTCAGGGTTTCTGTTTGGGTTTTCCCAATTTTTGGGTGGGGGAGCCCCTTTGGGGGTTTCAGTGGGGTTTGGTTGGGGGGCCCCATGTGGCTACCCTGTCCCTTGCTACAGCAACAGCTCATTGATATGGGCATTTTAAAGGTTTCAAAAACCTTAAAACATTTTTGAAAACATATGAATGTTTGCATCTATGGTTACCTCGTTTGGGTGGGGCCCTTTGAAACCCCCAAAAAACAGGGGGTGCATTCGGGTTTTCCCAAAGGCTTATGGAGCCATTGCCACCTTAAAATTTTTGAAAATTTATATAATGTAAAATGACTTTACTTTCAAATAATTAAACCCCTTGTTGGGTATGGTTTAAAGGTCAGTGCTGAAATGCTCAAAAGTTCTGCTGTGGGGGGAAAAAAAACCCCGGGAAACTGTTCCACGGGGGCCTCCATACATTTTCATTCCCAAATAACGGGAAAATTAATCAAAGGGGATGTCAGCCCCAAAAAATGCTGGTGGCAAGCACTCTGATGTTACCTGGAAGTCAAAAGGCCCAAATCATTTGTCAAATTGCACATCAACAGTGGATTTACTTGCAAATAACCAAAAATAAATTCCAAGCTATCATGGCTATACAGCTTGTTACATTCCTGTCCCTGAGCTATCTTATTCCCCCCAATGTTGGACATTTGATTGCATAATCCTCCATTCTCCATTCATTTCTGTGGGGGTTGAAAAGGGGGCATCTTCCATGTGGATGGTGGGGCAGGTCTGTGGACTGTGGTGGGGATGGAGCTAGACATGCCTGAGTTCATGTAGGAGGCAGACAGTGATACTATTATGCCCCATGGAGATATGCTGTTGTTGCCATCAGTAGGCAATATGCTCATGCTCACCATTGCTGAGGGGAGAAGTGTGGTTGATGTGCATATCCCTCTGTACAACTGGGGTGGACAGGGTGGCAATGTTCCCTCATAACCTGTGTGATGCAGGTTGCCTATATTTATGGCATGTGTGTATGAGGTGTTCTTTACCTCCAGTACATGGTGAACTGTGTTGTCTCCTCTGACACTTACAACATATGTGGAGACACAGTTGCAATTGTCCTTGGTGGTGTGGACATGTCTGATTTACATTCATAGTCACCCTTTAAAGGGGAAAAGGAAAATTTCATGCTTGCTCAGATATAGGTGGACTTGTTTCCCAAGTTGTTGCCTGCACCTATGTGTCCCTGTACAGCCAATGAAAGAAACCCTATTATGTGGTTTGTGTATTGCTGCTGTCCCCCAAAAGGGGGATTACTCTTTGGTGGAGGCTGGATATAAAAGGTCAGGTACTGCGGGTCCATATAGCTACAGTAGATATAAAGGGTAACCCCCCTGTTACAATGCCTGGTTTTGGTTGGAACATGACACCACAATAACTCATTTAAAAACAATTCCCCTTAATGTGACCTATAGCCTGTACAATTCAATTATAATCATAACAATCTGGTCTGTGAAAACATATGGAAATAATACTCAGTACAATAAGCCAGTTGAATAAACACCCCCTTTTAAACTGATATGTTGTGCATGCACCTGTTGAAATGGTTACAGCATTCATCAGTCTTGGTCTGGACTATAACATCATGGCACATCTTCACTTGGCAGTAGTTGCTTACCTTCCTAGAAATGCCTTTGATTGTATTTCAATGGAATTGTACGGGTTAGGGGTCACATTCAAGATGATAAACATTATGAAATCATCTTCTGTGATCTTATTGTCATACAGCACACATACCTGGCATTCCAAAAGGGGTGTGTACGCTTGAGATATCCACTGTATATAGGTGTTGATATAGCTGGTAGTGGTAGGTATGAGCAGAGGGTCATAACACAGGTGGACACTTCACTCATTAATATCTGATAATCATGCCTACTCTAGTACTCATATCAGTGTCAGGGCAATGTAACCACCAGTAGCGCTACAGGTTTATGTCTGCTGTATGCACTGACACTGATATTAAAAAGGGCAACATGCACAACCTATGTACCTGACTGCTTGAAACCCATGTGATTTAGTTTTGTGCCTTCCAGCTAAACATAAGCATACATACATGTGCTCAGGGATACCTGGTATATGTTTCTGTTGTATGTTAGTAGGGCACACTGTAGTTACAGTCTTGCAGCTCAATTATACTTCTCAACCTGTTACAGCAGTACGTCTGGACAATGGCACACATAAATGGGTGAAAAAGGGACATCTTTGATACTGTATTACTATAGCTGCACCATACATTAGTACGTTGATTGCAGAGTAGGGTTTGACATCACTGTGATAACCTGGAAGATGCCCAACAGTCATAAATAGGCTATTATGTTACAATATCATTGTTCACAGACCTGCCGATGGATTGGCTGACATAACACAGGTGTATGTGTATGTGATTACAGATATCAGTCACAAATGTGCCTTTTGTCCAGCAGAACACTGTACAGTTGAATGTTATTAATTCAAATATCACATGCAGTTCAACATACATGTCTGCAACAGTAAATTTTCTACATCCTCTATAGGTCTCTTAGCATTACAAGGCAAACATGTGTTATACTCATAATCACAGGTAACATGGATAAGGAAAACATCCCATTAACTGGCCTAGCAATGGCACAGTCACAACTGTTTGATAGACACCCCAGGGTTTTCAAAATGAGCTGTCCTTTCCCAGGGTGAGTCAGGCTTCTGAGCTGTGATCCTACCTCACAACCTCTCAGAGCATCACATCTGGACAAAGCCTAAAATGATGGAGGGAGAAATAGGGACAGACTTTAAGTATTCCTGTTACAAACATATGAAGTGTGTAGAATGATACATTTTGCATTACAGTGAATATTCTTAAGGATGGGGAGTCTTAAACTCAAATGCTTGTCATTACTTGATGACTTCAATCCTCAGCTATTTGCTAGAAAAGTACAGACTTCTGGAGGAACAGACAAAAACATATGATGGTAAAATGTGGGCATTCTGTGAAGACGTGTACAGTTGAGAGGAAGTCTGTGATTTTCCCATTTCAGAGGGCCAGATGCTATGGCCATAGCAGCTGTTTAACAGGAAAATTAGTACAAGTCTTGTTGGGACATATATTCCTCCAAAACATATTTATTTTACAGACCAAGTGCTACTTTCAATTACATGCTTACATGTTCCACTTACCTTTTTTTTTTTTTGTTTTCCAGTTTATGTTTTTTTTTGTTGTGTGTTTTTCTCTCTCTCCATCTGTGCACTACAGGGATAGAGCTGGTTTGAATAGGTGGCAGCATGGCATTTGTAGGTGATGCTCGTGACCAGTGATGGCCTGTAGGGTTTCCCACTTGCTAATTGCATGCAGAGCAGCTTTTAGTTCTTCCAATAGCCAATGTCATGGCAACACACTCCTATAAATGATACTCCATGTGGGGGTTTTCCCTTTCCCCTTTCTTGTGAGGAAGAATCCTGGGGGTGTGTGAGCTACTACCTCTTACAACAAGACTTGGAGACAAGCCAACTAAATGGTGGAGAAAGGGTTTAAGACTTAGGGGGGAAGAATGTGAGTATTGCTGTTATATGTTTGGAATACTGCTAGTTTAACAGGGTTTGTCTGCACATTCTACTTCTGCATGGGTTTCAGTCTGACAAAGTTCTATGTCTGCATAGCTCTCAACTGTAGGACTATTCACATAATGGCCACAGGTTAGCCTGTTATGTATGGACTGTTCCCCAGACAGGTGTTGTCCTTGGCAAATCAGTAGCATACTCTGATGATTGCATTATATAAATGGTAACATCCATTTGTTTTTCTGACTTCATATTCCTCTGAAAATATATGTTACAACAAACCCTGTAACACCAGCAGCTTTCTCAGTGTATAACAGCAATATTTCAAGTATGGCCATGTATTTGGGCCTCTGTCCACTATTTATGTCAGGCTTTGTACAGATGTAATACAGTAGGAGGACGATAGGTATACTGATCTATCAT
>NW_025049313.1:0-18702 GCF_019279795.1 Protopterus annectens | reverse complement strand
TGTGACCATTATGGTTGACACCTTTCCAATGCCCATAGTGGGACATGTTTTGTGGAAACATCGGATTTTGCAGGCCAACACATACCCACAGCAAGTGGTGTTGACAGATCTTCAGTTGTTTGCCATTATATACGCTTATTCTGGTAGCGTTTGGGTTCCTTATTCGGTTTCTGATGCCATGTATGTGTTTCATATACAAAATATATGTTTTATGCTACTATTACAGGTGTATTGAGTGAATATTTTTGCACAGAAATCGCAGGTCATTTGCCATGTTTCGATTTTTGCCGGGACACAACTGTCCATTGAGGGACTGTCCAGAGCAAAGTGGGACAGCTGGTAACCCTGGTGACCATGCCCATGTCGCTACTGGGGTTGCCACCTTTTCCGATGGCCAGGGTGGGACATTTTCGGGACTCACATCAGATTTTACAGGCCGACACATTCCCACAGTCACTATATAGCATAAACTTCACTTGTTTGCCTAAATGAAAGCTTATTGTTGTAGCAGTTTGGTTGCTTATTCTGTTTCTTGTGACATTTAGGTATTTTACTTACGGAAATAACCATTTCAGACAACCATTACATTACATACGGGATATCATTTTGTCCTACAATCTTAGCACATTTGCCGTTTTTAATATTTTTTATCGGGACACAACTGCCCATGGAGGGACTGCCCCTCGCAAAGTGGGACAGGTGGTAACCTTAGTCGCTACTCCTATGTCGGTGCGGCGTGCTGACATGCTGCGGTACACCTTCTCTGGGTATGCCCACTGACGGTGAATTGAAGGACGGACACGGTGTTACGCGTATCCTTTGTTCCTTGGATGGGTACACTTGGGCTTCATGGGTTGTGTTTGCTTCTCCATTTTGTTGGGACGGGTACTATGTTGCATACTCTACATGTGTTTCATTCTGCACGGTCCCTGGCTGCTGCCATTACTATTATGGGCGGACCGTGGCAGTCAGCACATTAGGTTGCTCATCGCCTGCCGGCTTAGCCACGCCTCCGGACGCATCCTACTTGGGCTCGATCACGTACACTACGCACGTGTCTGTGGTTGCGGCGCACTCTCATTACTATGCATATGGCGCTACTACGCCGACTGTTCACTGCACCGCCGGCGCAGGCCTTACACCGGCCCTGCGCCGAGCTTCATGAATCCCGGTGTCTATTTGGAGCTTCCTAATCAGAGAGTCGTAATCTGAGAAGGGGCATGGAACTATTGAAAAGTTGAGGATTTTTATTTGTAAATCTTGAACTATGAATAATTTGTCTATTCTGGTTTGTGTTCCAAATCTATGCTCTTTATGGGAAAATAATAAGGATTTATCATCTTTTACTTTAAAAGTGTCTAGTAAATGAAATGAATCAATCCATCTTTTTAAGGCTTTTGAAATAGTTGCTATGCAAAAAGACTTCTTGGTCGTTCAGAAGCTTCTAAGGTACAGTTAAAGTCTCCTCCCAGTATAAGATTTCCTTTATAATTGTTGGAAATAAAATCTAGGTGTTTTTTAATTGTTCCTGCGCCAGCTCCTGGGAACCAATATAAATTAGCTAAGGTCCATATTCTGTTATTAAATTTAATTATAACAAATGCTAGTATACCTTCTTTGTCTTCATATTTATAAATAACTTTTGGAGTGATTATGTTTTTCTTCCAGAGAATTGATACTCCTTTTATCTTTGTTCTATAAGAGGATTGAGCTAAGACTGCATAGTCCTTAGGGTTCCGAATAAAGCTATCATTAGTCTTAAAATGCATTTCCTGGAGAAATACTACTTGTGCCTTATTTAGTTTTAAATATTTTAGTAAGTTTGATCTTTTATTTGCATTATTTAAGGTTCATAGGTTCATAGGTTCATACTAGGCTATCTGCCCTGGGGCAATTATAAGCCTAGCCGATTCTGTATGGCTTACGCCACCCCTTGATTTGAGTATACTGTGCCCTTTTTAAAGTTTAGTTTACTGTGCCTCTGTATAATAGTGACACGGGAGTAATCCCTGGGACAAACCTATGATCCCACATCCACTTATCGAGATTCTTCTTGAAGAGATTCAGTGAGGTGCTCTGCCTCACATGAACTGGAATTCTATTCCAGAGTGAAGGGAGCCTCTGGGTTATGAACCTGTCCCTCCAGCAAGTTCTATTTATTTCTGTGCTGAGGTTCAAGTCCCTCGAGCGTGTGGCTCGAAGGGATTTAGATTTACTGAGGTGGAGCATGTCCATTAATTCTGGATTTGACATAGCTTTGTATGTCAGGCATAGATCACCTCGAACTAGGCGGTAAGCAACTGAGTAGAGCTGGAGTTTTTTTAACCGAGCAGTATATGGCATCTGTTTGAGACCCTTGATCCTCTTGGTGAGATACTTTTGGGGTCTTTCTAGTTGCTGCAGGTATCGGGTAAGGTACATCCCAAAAGGGGCATTGTATTCTATGATGGGCCTGATGAGGGATGAATAAAGGAGCACGATTACCTCTCTTGATCTAGATGTGAAACCCTTCATGATGAGGTGGGCTATGTAGAAGGTCTTTCTAACCACTTTGGCAATGTTGTTTTCAAAGGAGAGATTGCTATCAACTTGGGTCCCCAGGTCCCTAATAACTTTCTCTGTACTTAATGGGTTTCCGCCTATGTGGTAATTTGTGGGCACATTGTTTTTGCCAAAGGGTATGACTATACATTTTTTGGCATTTAGCTTTAAACCATGGCGCTGGCACCAGTTATCTGTCTCTGTGAGACCTTTTTGAAGGATGTTTGTGTCAGCTGGAGAGTCGATTATGGCACCCAGTTTGCAGTCGTCTGCGAACTTGGTGAGCCATAGTCCTCCCACATTTGCCTGTACCTCGGAAAAGTATATACCGAACAAGAGTGGTCCCAGGACAGAACCTTGTGGGACACCACTTGTGACCAGTTTCGAGTCTGACATGGCTCCAGCAACTCTCACTCTGTGGGTTCTGTCTTTGAGCCAGTTTGCGACCCATCTTGTGACATAGGGGTTTATATTTAAGCTGGATAGCTTATCTATGATGCCCGAGTGGGGTATTGTGTCAAATGCCTTTGCAAGGTCCAGATAGGCTGTGTGGACTACCTTCCCTTCATCTATGGCTTTGGTGACTGTTTCAAAGAAGTCAACCAGGTTTAAAAGGCAGGATCTGCCCTTGACAAAGCTGAACTGTATATGATCTAGTGTCTGTAGGTCCCCAATGTCTTTGTTTATGAGCTCCATGATGATCCTCTCCATAGCCTTGCAGACTAAGCTAGTCAGGCTTATGGGGCGATAGTTTCCAGGGTCCGTAGAGGCTCCACCTTTGTGGAGTGGGACCACTGTTGCTGTACGCCATTCTGTGGGCACATATCCTGTAGTGAGGCTGAGATTGTATAGCTGTTTTATTTGAGGGATTAGTTCCTCTTGTAGTTCATGTAAGACGCAACCTGGGATGCCATCTGGTCCCATGGAAGCAGTGTTTTTTGCTTTGGAGAGGGAAGCCTTCACCTGAGCATCTGAGATGTTTGGGAGGCAGCCCTCTGCCGGATAGATACTTGCTCTTTGGGGTGGAGAAGTTTGCACTGAACCTGTCTGCCAGGATATTGGCGATGTCTGTGGGTTCAGTGTATTTTTTGTCATTTAGAATCAACTCAGAACAAGTCTGGGAGTTGCATCCCAGGTTTCTAACATAACTGAAAAAAGCCTTATGATTGTCTTTGGTGTCCTGTGCAATTTTTCTCTCGAAGTTGGCCTTGGAGGATTTTATGAGGGATCGTAATTTTTTGCTAGTACTGATCAGAGATGCCTTTCCTATTAGGGATTTTGCTCTATCATGTAGTAGCTTCCTCCTTCTGTTGTACAGTTTATTTATGGCAGGGGTCCACCAGACTGGACGCCTGCCTTTGGATGATTGGGTCTTAGTTTTGTTTGGGATAGCATGATCCATGCATTCCTGGAGACGTCCGTAGAATGCATTTATATAGGATTCTGCAGTTTGGGCTGTAGTTTCTACTGGCCCTGGGGCCTTGAAGGATTCCACTTTGGTTTTGAGAAGTGAGAAGTTCACTTTTGAGAAGTTTTTCACTGTGGTTTTCTGGGCTGGGGGTGGGGTCAGGATGTGGACATCCAGTGAAATTAATTTATGGTCTGATCTTACCAACGAGGAATATACTTCAGGTGTGGAGCATAGAGTCCCCATGTTGGTAATGATCAGGTCTAGTATGTTGTCCCCTCTTGTGGGAGTGGTGACTAGTTGTTCCATACCATTTGAGTTTATAATTTCCAGGAATCTTTGGGCTAAGGTGCTGGGGCTTGAGTAGTGCTCCCAGTCAATCTTTGGGTAGTTGAAGTCGCCCAATATAATGGTGTTCGGAGAGATCTTCATGTTCTCCAATGTTTTCAGGAAAGCCGAATGGGATTCCTGACTTTGAGAGGGTGGTCTGTAGGATGCTATAAACTGAAAAGCAGTCTTGCCTACTGTTAGTTGCACATGGATGGTCTCTGATACTTCGTGCAATGCCACTAACCTGGAGGTGTGGATATCCTTGATAAATATGGAAACTCCTCCTCCTTTTGTGGTTCGGTCCGGGTTTTGGGGCGAAAAGCATGATACGAGGTATAGCCTGGTAGTGCTGGGGTGCTCTCTGGAGCCTTGAACCAGGTTTCTGTCACTACACAGATATCGATGTTCTCCATACTGAGGAGAGCTTCGAGTGCATGCATCTTGAGGTTAAGACTTCTGGCGTTTAGCAACATTACCCTTAGTTTCTTGTTCCTTGTGCTGTCTATGGGGGTGGGTTTGACTTTTGAGCCTTGCCTAAAAAAGGCTCTATGGGGGTGGCAAGAGCCTTTGCCAATATCCCAAAGCCCAGTGGTGACAGGTGCAAGCCGTCCCTAGCGAAGCAACGTGGCTTGTCGAGCATGTCATCCCAGGCTGACAGACATTGGATCCCCTTTGAATGACACCAAAATTTTAGCCAATTGTTAAAATCGATCATTTTGTCTTTGTACTGTGGCATCATTCTAGGTGAGGGTAAGATGCTGCTCAAGGTCAGGGTCATACCAGCCTGGGCTACATGATCAGAGAGCTCCTCTATGTCTCTTTTCATGTAGTCCAGGGAGGTACGTCTCAGGTCATTCACACCAGCATGTACAATGACTGAGTCATATTTGTATTTGCTTTGGAGTGACCTGAGTGCTTGCGTTATGTGTCGGATCCTAGCACCCGACAGGCAGCTCACCGTGACCTTCTCTTTATTCAGCCTGGTGAGTGGGACGTCAGTGTGTCTGACAATAGAGTCACCTATAACAAGAGTATCAGGTGTGTTATTCAGCCTTAAGGGCTGTGGCTGCTTGGCACACTGACTTTGTGGGTTATGTGTTGTGTGTGTTTTGTTTTGAGGTAGCATTTGCTTGGAGGTCTGCTTTGGAGGTCTCTGTTGCTTAGGTAGATTTTTATTTAGAGCCTCCGAGTATGTTTTTGTGTATTTATGTATTTGGTTCGCTGATGTGGTGGGACTATGTGATACTGGAATTGTGTTGTGTGAGGTTACCTTCTCCTCCTGACTGGTTACACCAGTTTTGAGATGAGAGAACTCAGCCTCCAGTTTGGCTAAATAGTTGCATCTCTCACATATATTTGAACCTGTTTGGAGGAGGAGAGAGTTGTCCGTGTACATGAGACAGTTGTAACATTGCCTCAGAATTCCCAGATTCACCAGCTGGACTGGAAAAGAAACCATTGACTGATTTTTGGACATGCTAGAGTAACAGGGAAACTGAATTTAAGATGGACCAATAGAGGACAGGATAATCGTAGAGAGTATAAGAGTAAGTAGTGCTTATGGTTTAATAGTGCTAACTTGTAGGATTACTTAATTGGACCAGTGAAGGGCCTTAGAATGAGAATATGGTGTTTAAATTGAGAGATAGAGCAGTTCTAAGGGAAAAAGTGAAGAGCAGACTTTGTGGAGCCAGGAATAGTTTAAACCCAATTAGGCGGGCTGCCGCTGTTGCGCTTATGCACAAAGCGCCAAAAACCAGCAAAGAGGGTTTTTAAGAGAGGAAGATGAAGAAGTTTTGGAATTGACCCAAAATGGCCAATAAAACTACAGTTTTCAAGTCAGTAACCACTCCCACAGGGGCAGGCAGGCTGCTCAATTTTCACTGCCACTGATCAACAGAGAGACTGCAAGTTTTGAGAAAAAAACGATTTTAAAAATAAGTGCAAACAGGAAATTCAGTGAACAGCTCTAGGTTGTGCTCTAAATATAGTTACTAATGCAGAAATCAAATTTAACAAGCCAGAAAATGCTCAAAATAGGCGGCTATGCAGAAAAACTTAGCAAATAAACAGAGGAAAAATACTTAAAGTCTCAAAAGTGGCTCCTTTTTTCTCTCAGCATTTTCTCCTCTTGGTGGGTGCTTCACCAACAGCCAACAAGCCTGAAAAGATGCCAAAACCACGAGGCAACCGGGTTTTAAGAGAGGACGATGAAGGAGTTTTGGAATTGACCCAAAATGGCCAATAAAACCACAGTTTCAATTCAGTAACCACTCCCACAGGGGCAGACAGGCTGCTCAATGTTTTTCACTGCCACTGATCAACAGAGAGACTTTCCTTTAGCCCAAGCAAAAAATGGCCTCACAGAAACTTACAAACAGTTCAAGAACAGCAAGCCTGTAACTGAACTTTTTAAATCTCAGAAAAGTGGGAAAAAAGCAAGATTTTTTTGTTTTTTTGGTTTTTCAGAGATAGCAGAGGTTAACAAGTATCAACAAGTTATAACAGTGCAGTAAATGACCCACACAAGAGTGCTAGGCCAAAGACAGATAAAATGCAAGTTTTGAGAAAAAAACGATTTTAAAAATAAGTGCAAACAGGAAATTCAGTAAACAGCTCTAGGTTGTGCTCTAAATACAGTTACTAATGCAGAAATCAAATTTAACAAGCCAGAAAATGCTCAAAATAGGTGGCTATGCAGAAAAACTTAGCAAATAAACAGAGGAAAAATACTTAAAGTCTCAAAAGTGGCTCCTTTCTTCTCTCAACATTTTCTCCTCTTGGTGGGTGCTTCACCAACAGCCAACAAGCCTGAAAAGATGCCAAAACCATGAGGCAACCAGGTTTTAAGAGAGGAAGATGAAAGAGTTTTGGAATTGACCCAAAATGGCCAATAAAACCACAGTTTCAAGTCAGTAACCACTCCCACAGGGGCAGGCAGGTTGCTCAATGTTTTTCACTGCCACTGATCAACAGAGAGACTTTCCTTTAGCCCAAGCAAAACATGGCCTCACAGAAACTTACAAACAGTTCAAGAACAGCAAGCCTGTAACTGAACTTTTTTAAATCTCAGAAAAGTGGGAAAAAAGCAAGATTTTTTTTTTCAGAGATAGCAGAGGTTAACAAGTATCAACAAGTTATAACAGTGCAGTAAATGACCCCACACAAGAGTGCTAGGCCAAAGACAGATAAAATGCAAGTTTTGAGAAAAAAACGATTTTAAAAATAAGTGCAAACAGGAAATTCAGTAAACAGCTCTAAGTTGTGCTCTAAATACAGTTACTAATGCAGAAATCAAATTTAAGAAGTCAGAAAATGCTCAAAATAGGTGGCTATGCAGAAAAACTTAGCAAATAAACAGAGGAACAATACTTAAAGTCTCAAAAGTGGCTCCTTTCTTTTTTCAGCGTTTTCTCCTCTTGATGGGTGCTTCACCAACAGCCAACAAGACTGAAAAGACACCAAAACCATGAGGCAACCAGGTTTTAAGAGAGGAAGATGAAGGAGTTTTGGAATTGACCCAAAATGGCCAATAAAACTACAGTTTCAAGTCAGTAACCACTCCCACAGGGGCAGGCAGGCTGCTCAATGTTTTTCACTGCCACTGATCAACAGAGAGACTTTCCTTTAGCCCAAGCAAAAAATGGCCTCACAGAAACTTACAAACAGTTCAAGAACAGCAAGCCTGTAACTGAACTTTTTTAAATCTCAGAAAAGTGGGAAAAAAGCAAGATTTTTTTGTTTTTTCAGAGATAGCAGAGGTTAACAAGTATCAACAAGTTATAACAGTGCAGTAAATGACCCCACACAAGAGTGCTAGGCCAAAAACAGATAAAATGCAAGTTTTGCGAAAAAAACGATTTTAAAAATAAGTGCAAACAGGAAATTCAGTAAACAGCTCTAAGTTGTGTTCTAAATACAGTTACTAATGCAGAAATCAAATTTAACAAGCCAGAAAATGCTCAAAATAGGCGGCTATGCAGAAAAACTTAGCAAATAAACAGAGGAAAAATACTTAAAGTCTCAAAAGTGGCTCCTTTCTTCTCTCAGCATTTTCTCCAATTGGTGGGTGCTTCACCAACAGCCAACAAGCCTGAAATTATTATTATTATTATTTAATGATAAGAATGTTAAATTAATTTCAAGTTATTTTTGGAAGAAACCTGTTGCTTCTTTTTTTTATTTTGATTTTAATAGTTATACCATATTCTCTGATAACACTGACAGTTATTTTATGTGTGTAAACTTGGAAGTGTAATTTAATTTTCTTTCTTATTTAAATGCTTATATTGTGGTGTCAGTAGCTATCTTTAAAATCTGTACAATACTTCACTTCTTCAAATCATTCCTTTTTCATTTCAGGTTTTGTTTTGTCAAAATGGCAACAATATTTCAAGAGCACAATTAATATTTAGACTGATGTTTCAAATAAATAACTTGTCAGTTGCCAATTGAGTTAGTTTAAAATGTATGGTTAGTGTAAATATAGCATGCTGCAAAAATAATATGTATTTTTTCGTGTGCTCTAGTGACTGTCATATGCAAGTGAGATATATAATGTAGCATATATAGAGAAGATAGCTTATGGATTCAGGATGTTAAAGTAAGTTATACTTATTAATCAGGAAGTTTCATTTAAATTCACAAGTAATTTGGGGACATTTCAGTTGAGTTTCCAGGAATGTGTAGTCCAATGTGAGTAACTGAGTCCACTTTTCCTCATAAACATATGTCACAATTCATTAAACAAAGCAGAGTCTAACATCTGTCTAATAATCATTATAAAGACAAAGAACAGTAATTTCCTAGCTCTTCAAACTTTCTGATATCGCATAATGTTGACAGTAAGCTATTTTAACTGGACGACTAAACATTTCAATACTTCCTTGTGAATATATATTTTTACTTTTACTGTAGTGTCAAGAACTGTCTTTGAAATCCTATGCATTACTTCTTAAGTCGTTCATTTTACAGTTCAGATTATATTTTGTCAAAATGTCAATAGCATTTCAAGGGCACATTTAATATTTAAATTGATATTTTAAATGAATAGCTATCAGTTACCAAGTGAGTTTGTACAGAGTGTGAGGTAACTGCAAAGATACCATGTTACAAAAAGTAATATGTATCTTTTCATGTGCACTGTAGACTGACAGTTTCAAGTAACATACTTACTGTGCAGACAGCTTGTGAAATCAGCATATTAAACTGAGTAATACTTTTTAATCAAGCAGCTACATTTAAGTGTACATGCAGTTTGAGAACATTTCAGCTGTGTTTTCAGGAATATGTAATCCTGTGAGGATAAATCATAAAATATTAAAAAAAGTCCTATTATTATAGTCCTATTATGTATTTATTTTACCTTGCTTAGGTTATTTTTCATTTTAATAACTAAACAACATTACTTTTTCTCATTATTTATTATATGTGGGGCTAAATGTACTTCACAGGTTCACAGTGTCCTTAGAAACTGCAGCAGTTGTTTACTGTTACTATGGCAACATAAATAGAATGTGAAGAAAGCTTCACTACTCTTGACCAACAGTAGTACATTTTTCCCTCTATTTTTTTTTTTTACATATTTGTGAATACTAAAAGGAAATAATTCAAAGGATATATGCACATTAATGGAACATTTCAGAGTTAATCACGAACATGTCCCCAATCCCAATATGCATAACAGTGACTATCAATAATCTAATAAATATTGTAATAATTAATTAAGTTCACTATTCCAATTAGTCTACCTTAAAACTATATTATTTTAGACTATTATTTATCTATGTATAGATAGTGAGTTATTAAATATATGCAGACTATGTTAGTATAGTAAATAGGAGAGAATTTGGAAAGAGAGACAAGATGCAGTTAAACTAATAATGAGAAAAGAGAGAAGAGAGAGAAAGAAAAGAGAAAATTAAGAGAAAATACATATATACTGGGCCGGATTCACGAAACCTCTGTGAAAGACTTAATATGTCTTACTCGGAGGCTGCAGTTGAATGGTATGATGTCAGTGTGCCATGAATATTCATGAGGGCACGCTGACTCATCCGTAACTCTTACACAGATGGAGTAGGCAAGCAGGGGGCGTGTCCGACTGCCGAGCAGTCTAAAAGTCCACGCCCCTGCAAGGTTTTAAAAAGCATAATGTCAACAGACAAGAGCGAGTCCGCTCAAATGTACTTGCACCCAACACCACACTCCCTGACACTGTAACCCCCCCATCACAGTTATAAAACAGAAAATATTATTATTTTTTTAAATCCACAATATAGCTGCCCGTATTTGCGCTTGTTTGCGCAGGTGTACCCATTGCTTAACCACAGTTAGCAATTGTGACATTGAAGAACATATCAGAACTACTTATGCAAATTAATCCAAATAGCAATAGCGTAATGGTAGAGTGTATGCACAAAGCGAAGGCATTCACGGTTCGAGTCCACCACTCCCCTTCTTATTTATGTTTTAAATCAGTATTTGAAATAATACCAAACAAATCTGATTAAAATTTTATTAAAAGCAGTGACATGGCCAATGTATCAGTGAACAAAATATATATTTTGAAAAGACCCAGATATATAATAGCCTGCCATTAAGCAACGTTTTAGACAGCTAAACACAGGTGCCCATAATTTAATAGCACTATACCCATCTAAACAGAGGTGCCCATAGTTTAATAGTGCTTTATCCAGCTAAACAGAGTTGCCCATAGTTTAATAGCATTTCACCCAGCTAAACAGAGTTGCCCATAGTGTAATAGCGCTTTACCCAGTGCAATAGAGTTGCCCACTGTTTAAAAATGCTTTACCCAGCGCAATGTGTTTGTGCAGATGTGTGCGCCGCGCCAACCAGGGCACCATAGGACACAGGGGAGCAACGTAGAGCTAAGTTGCTTAAACGCAGCCACACCCCCTAGCCTGTCTAGACAGTATTAAAATAAAAGAATGACAAGGTTTGAACCCAGGTCCCTTTGCATCATAATCAAAGTACAGAACCACTAAGCCATGACAACATAGGGGAAACAGCCACTATTAACATTCATAAACTTAGGAATGGTAGTTTAACCATTACTAAGCAGGTCTGCAGTCAGCTGAGAATTTTACAAAATGGCCAATCACAAAAAAATGTGTGGGAAATGCAGCATATGTAAGCCCCACAGGCAGGAATACATGCCATAACTGATTGTAGCTCACATCTGCGGTCAGAATGTCTAGTGTTGGAGAGGGAACGTGCTTCTGAGCGCAGAGATGGGGCATCAAGGAGTCCAAATACATGGTTTGGCTCCTTGTCCACCGTCACAAGTCAAGACTCCTGCAGGGCCAGTTCCAAGGGACAGAGTACAAGGCAGAGGCTTGGAACCGGTTAGCTCGTGACCTCACCAGTGCCACAGGCGTTCCTCAGACTGGTGAGCAGGTCCATCACCACCATGCGGACCTGAAGAGACGAAAGGAGGACCACCTGAACCAGTGGATACAGGAGGTCCGTGGGATGCGGGATGCCCCACAATTGAGTATGTAGCCATGGAATGCAGTATGTAAGAATTTATAATGGAGTATGTATAACAGATAGGAATGTCTCAATATCCCTTCATTTACTTTACAGCTGCAGGTGACCGTGTTACGAATCAGCAAGCCTATGCTGATAGGCTGCTAAGGCTGTGCCGCCAGGCAGGTCAGTGATTATTCTGCATGTATTGTTATATAAAAATGGGAGAGAGCATGAAAGAAAGTGTTGTAATCCAATAATACAGCCATAAAATGGACTGAATAAGTCCTCTGCATGCACTGTCAGATAAAAACGTTAGAGAGGCAGAAAAAGAGTGTAGTAACCTATTAAGGAAGGTAAAAAATGTCTGGAATAATATCTCTGCAGGCACTGTCATATAAAATAATATGTGAGTGAGCCTGAAAAAAAGCGTGCTAACGTATTAATAAAGGTATAATATGTAGTGAACATGTCTGTCATATATACCTTTAAAACAAATAAAGGAGTGAGCCTTTAGAAAATTGTGTAATGTCATTAATAAAGGTCTAAAACCCAGAGTGTGTCTGTTTCACTTAGTATGAAATGTTGTTGTACCCTTGCATTATACAAATAGTACTGTGTTAGAAAGTGCTGGCAACCCAGAGTTCTGCAGTCCCATCTAAAGTGGGTGATGGAAGTGCTAGTAGCTGTGAAGTGTATATACAGTCCTCAGCAGTCAGTTACTGGCTGGCATGCATAAGTAAATCTGGCACACGTGTAGCATGCTAATATGTTCCCCAGAAATGTAAGTGTGCTTCAACAAATGCAGGGTTCTGTACAATTTGAAGTGAAAATGTCATGTGAAAACATCCAGATATGTAGATAAAGAAATATAAATGCAACCATGAAATATGTAGCAGTAACATCTGCATCCTGGGCAGTTAGTATGTGAGATATAGGTCAAGTATAGATTGAACTAGCCAAACCCACTACACAACCTAATGCATGGTGGCAAGTGTAATAATACATGTAGGGAATATACACCTGCAGTCACTAGGAATGTAGTGTAGAGTAAAAGTGTTTATAAGATGTTAATAGAGGTTTTTTCTACACCTTACTGTTTGTGCATAAACCATGCAATTCCACACCTCAGTGAGTATGTGTAATCTTAAATATTTGTTGGGATATATGTCCTATTGCTCTAAAAATATTTGTACTCATGTTGATGCATGTGCCCTGTTCAAAAACCATGTTCATGGTGGCCTGTTGCTACCAATCATCCCTGCATGCGGTTGGAATAACCACTGTTGTTCAATATATGCATGTGTTATGTTTGCTGTTCAACTGTTGGAACTGTGGTGTGTTGGGTTAATGGGAATATTACTGCATGCTGTTACAACTAATCTGGAATGCTGTTGTTTAAGTTGTAATGAAACACACCTAATCACAGAACGTATGGGAAGGCAGGTCCCAGCGGACCCACCTGTCCCTCCTCAGTTGGCGAGTGCACCTGGCACCAGTAGCTTTGGTGCCCAGCCTGGACTCCCCTCCTCCGTTGGTCCTGTGCCACCTTCGGGTGGAAGTGCTGCAGGGGATGGGGCTCGTCCCCCCATGCAAGCGTGGGTGGAGAAGGGCCACCCGTCACCCTTCGAAGGGTCTGGGTTGTGGTGCGTAGGGAGATCCAGCGTTCAGTCGCTGATCCCCTATGCCAGCTTGAGGCGAGAGTGGCGCATCTCACGGGTGAGCCTGCCCATCCTACTCAGCCCCCAGCACAGCCACCCCGGGGCTGTGAAGGTGCAGTGGTGACTGCCCATGGGTGGGGATCTCAGTTCCACTGTTACCATCTGTGGGCTCATGGGCTTGCGATTTCCAAACAACCTTCCCCGTTAATTGTGTTCACCCACCCCATGTGTCAAATTCCACCCCTGTATGCATCTTGTTTGTCTTGTCTGTTTACCTCCCCAACCTACCTCCCCAAATATACCTATTTCCCCTACCTCACTTACCACTCTCACCTGAAAAAAAAAAAAAAAAAAAAAAAGGGCAATCTGTACCCGAAAAAAAATTATGCCCCATACATAGCTTCCATTTTTGCACACATGTCCATAGGACATGTGCACCGATAAATCTAATTGGCAGTGCAACAAACTATGTTGTCCTCACCCCTCTCTCAGGGGTGGAAGGTCTCAAACTCACTCTAAACTTTCAACATATGCACAGCTGTTGCTGTTAAAGAAATGGGCAGCTATGGGCCTTCCCTACACCCTTTCTGCACATCCCGAGCCTGTTTTCCTACTGTCTTTCCCTCACTGTGCCCCCTTTTTCACCACTTTCCTATCTCCCCATTTACTTTTCTGTCAAAGACATGAGCATGGGGGTTAGCAGGAGTGAGCACTTGTAAACAGTAGTAAGCGGGTTTGCACCAGTGTGCGCATGTGTGCGCCTAGCTTAGCATTGCTAAGATATGACAAGCTACGCCAAGCTTAGCTTACTATTGCTAACATAAAATGAGCTAAACTAAGCTTAGCTTAGTATTGCTAAAATACAAAAAGCTCAGCTAAGCGTAGCTAAGCATCGCTAAGCGTCACGCAAACCCGCTCAAACCCGCTTACAACCACTTAAAAGTGCCTTAGTCACTCTGTATGACAAGGCCCTTGTATTGCTCTGCAGCAAAATAAAATACCCTCATCAGTCTCAAACCCCACACCTTGGACTCACCAGTCTGCATGATGTACCACTAAGCCACAGCAGATATACAATAACTTGGTGCTGAAAGAAATATAACATGCATTACAAGGAGTGAATGTAAAGAGAAAATAGGAAAGCCATAGGAATACATTGCAATCAAGAAATATAAAATGCATTACAAGGAGTGAATGTAAAGGGAAAATAGGAAAGCCATAGGAATACATTGCAATCAAGAAATATAACATGCATTGCAAGGAGTGAATGTAAAGGGAAAATAGGAAAGCCATAGGAATACATTGCAATAACTACTGTTGTATACCAGTTAATTCCATAATTCCAAATGAAAGTACATACTCCCATGTATCCAATGTTAGCATTAGGAGGTGTGAGTAAACTTACACACTGAGAAGAGTGTACTGGAAGAAGCAACAGTCAGGTTTCAGTACAACATGCATTTCACTGGCTACAACCCAGCTTCAGATATGAGGCATATACCAACCGTCTGACTGACACAACAGTGTCCACAGCAAACAAGCATGGTCCCCACCTTGCAAAACTGAAAGGCCTATGCCTACCTAACCAATCATTTTATAGCAGTGTCCTGAAATCACAGTGAGAACTGCAATTACCACACAGCAGGCTGCATGCAATTACTAAATGGTGGGCACCAATTGGTGCAGAGGCCATCACATGCATGATGCAAAAGCAGCCTGTAGTTGATGTCCACACATGCAATAATATCATTGCAGCAACTGGAGAGAGAGAGAGAGTGAGTGAGAGAGACAGACAGACAGACAAACAAACAAATAGAGGCAGTTGGAGACACCAACCCAATAAATAATAACAAACAGAGGCAGTTGGAGTCACCAACCCAAAAAAAAAAAAAAAAAAAAAAAACAGAGGCGGTTGGAGACACCAACCAAAACAAAAGAAAAACAACAAACAGAGGCAGTTGGAGACACCAACCAACCAAAAAAAAAAAAAAAAAAAAAACAGAGGCAGTTGAAGACACCAACCTAATAAAAAAAAAAAGAAAACATCAACAGGTACAACAGACTGAGGTGAGAAATACAAAGGTAAGGTATGTAACACTGATGTATTTGCTGGCATCCGAATGATGTGTCTGAAGGGTACTCTTCATACTGTGAACACTCCTTATGTGGTAGCAGTCCATATCTATGTGTATATGCAGATGTGCATAGGGCAAGGGACATACTGCAACTGTTAGTGAAGGCTGGACATATATATATGTATTTGAAGGTTGCTATGTGCACATATCTATGTATGTTGTAGTGTGTGGAATTGAAAACAGCAAGCAGTGCAGGTGTATGTCATGTGGTGATTAAATGCTGTGGGACTGAGTTACAGCCAGTGAGGTCTGCTATGGCTATACGGACTGAGGACAGCAAAATGCATTCTGCACAACACTGTGCAATATTATTACATAATTGTATGTCTCACAACTGTTCCATAATTGATATTCCCACCATGAAAGGTGGGCAGTATATGTGCATGTATATGTACAGCAGTGGATGTTTACAAGTATGTGTGTGTGTGTATGTGTGTATATATATATATATATATATATATATATATATATATATATATATATATGTGTGTGTGTGTGTATATATACACATATATATGTATATATATGTATGTATATATCTCTATATCTCTATATATATCTATATATATATATATATATATATATATATATATATATATATATATATATATATATATATATATATATATATATATATATATATATATATATATATATATATATATATATATATATATATATATATATATACATATATATATAGATATGTACATATATACATATATAGATATATATAGATATATAGATATGTAGATATATAGATATATACATATATAGAGAAATATATAGATATATAGATATATACATATATAGATATATATAGAGATATATAGATATACACAGATATATATGGATATGTATAGATATGTGCATATATCTATATATATATATATATATGTATATATATATATATATATATATATATATATATATATATATATATATATATATATATATATATATGTATATATTCATATATATATATATATATATATGTATATATATATATATATATATATATATATATATATATATATATATATATGTATGTATAGTGAGAGAGGGAGACACAGGGTCAGACGTATTGCAACAGGTGCCTGGTGACCAAGGCATGGACTGAACACCAGTGTTGATACTGCAGTGCCATACCCCATTCCAAAACACTTTACCCACTAACTACCAGATAGGTGGTTGCCTGAATAACACTGAAAGTGTCAGAAGGGAACATGGGACACAGGTGGACAGTAGCCTCCCCTTTGATATTCACAGTGCCACACCAGTCTTGTAATCTGTCTATGTGGTACGTGTCATCACAAACAATGTGTCATGTACAGAAATATAGGTCAGTGTTCCCCTGTACTCAGCACAATGCCCCATGTGGTATATACCTCACATGACAACTACAGCAAGTGGAAAGGCCACAGACATACCTCACAAAGGGTAATACTGCCCTGAAACGGCTCTGTATTATATCATCGAACGCTTAAAAAAGGGAACGCTGATCGACTTAATTTAAGCAAAAGCTTACAATCTTGAACTGTCAGATCAGCAATTTTTTTCCCAGGGAAAAAAATCGCTGATCCAAAACGCATACACACAACACAAGCACACCAAACAAATAGAAATCCACACACATACACCTAAAATCTGATACCTAACTCTACACTAAACTATGCACACACCACTAACTACCCACTTACCTTAACCCAAACCCTAACCCTAAGGTCCATCACTATGGCACACTCACCTCACCCGTTCCCTAACCCTAACTCACTTAAATCTGCCCTAACCCTCATGTCCACTCAATTGCACACACACCTAACCCGAGCCCTAACCCTAACTCACCTAAATCAACCTAGCACTCACATCCACATAATCCTTTTACTTACCTGAATCCGACCGTAACTTTCCACCATAACACTGAAAATACCGGAAGCAACAGAAACGGACAACCGAATTCTTTCCCTAGGAAAAAATTTGAGTTTCTGCTGCTTCGATATTTTGCAGTTTCGCGAATATAAGTTCAATCAATCAGCGTTCGCTTTTTTAAGCATTCGAGGATATAATATAGACCCCCTGAAACATATACCCTATGCAGACTGACTCACATAACCACAGCTACAGTGCATTGCATACCGGCCACCCAGAGATTACCTCTGCCAAACATACAGAGGTATGCCACACACATAGCAGTCAGACAACCACCATGTCAACACTTCATAATCCCACCGGGCTACACGGCCTAGGTCCCTAATCCCTGCAACCTCACTAAACAGCACATGCTGGAGGGATTGGCTCCTATTGGCAAATATGCCATACTCTGGAGTAAAACACCCAGCATAAACAAACAAGGCTCCTCAGTAGCAGATGTCATACATACCGCTGATGATTGTCTGGGGGATAGGTAACATGCCCTGGGAATCACCTCTGTGTATCTGTTTGACAGGAGGAAGTGAAATATAATTACATGTGTGTCAAAGGCCAGGGTAGCATATGGCTAGCCTGCTGTAGGCCCCAGGGCCAATAGCGTATTACCTACTTATGACACAATGCACACAGACATGTACACATTGCAATACCTGCTATGTGAGGTCGAATGAGTGTGACAGTGAATGTGTGCAAGGTCTGTAATGGTGTGATGACAAACAGACTTAACGAAGCAAAAAGGCAATATAAAACACACCAAACAAATTATATTATTAAGCAAAAATGAATGGCAAGCTTTAAAAAATTTGAAAAAAATTAAAAATGATTATATATTTAAATGTGCAGACAAGGGGGGTAATTGGGTTATTCTTAACAGATCTGATTATTGCACTATGGTTAATAGACTGCTTTCTAATACTGAAGAATATTCCAAACTTGATGGGGATCCCACTAAATTGTATAATGAAGAATTGTTAACTCTTCTGGAAAGGGGAGAGCGATTAGGTTTCTTTGTGCATACTGATATTAAGAAGATGTATATTAAGGACCCTCGCATACCCATATTATATGTTCTTCCCAAGATTCACAAAGATCTGGTAGAGCCCCCTGGTAGGCCATTTATATCAGGGATAGGCTCCTTTTTGGAGAATGTTAATGTTTTCCTGGATTTTCAGTTGAAAACTTATCTTAAAAAAGTAAATGCTCATAT
>NW_025049312.1:5000-7500 GCF_019279795.1 Protopterus annectens | reverse complement strand
TTTTAATAAAAAATATTATTTTTAGTATTTCAAAAATTTCGCAAATTTTTATAACCCCATAATTTAAATCATAAATAAAAAATAATTAAACCCAACTATATTGCATAATCTATAATACAAAAGTTTTATAAAAAAAATTGTTGTTTTAAATTTTAAAATAATATTGAAAATATATTTTTGGGTTTAAAATATATAAAAAATTTTTTAAAACCCCTTCCACAAAATAAAAAAATTTAATTTTATAAAAAATATACATATTATATATATTATATAAAATTTAACATTTTTAATAAACAATTTTTTATTATATAATACAATTTTATTTTTGTATTTATATAAAGGAAAAAAGAAAACATATATTGATATAAATAAATAATAAACCCAATACATAAAATTAAGGGAAATAATATAAATAATTATAATTATACAACAAAAATTATAATAAAATTTAAAAAAAATATAATTTTTTAATATTTTTTAAATATATATATTATAATATATATAATATATATATATATATATAAAAAAAATTATATATATAATATATATATATTATATATATTTTATTAAATCCCAAAAAAAAAAATATATATATATATATATATATATATATATATATAAACAACAAAAACATAAAAAAAATATATAAAATATATAATATAATATAATATATATATATATGTATTATATATATAATATATACATAAAAAAATATAATATATAATATATATATAATATATATATATAAAAAAATAATATATATATATATATAATATATAATATATATAATAAATAATATTATACAATATATATACATTAAAAAATTTTTTATATATATAATATATAATATATATTTAATATATAAAAAAATAAATAATATAAAATAATATATATAAAAATAAATACAAAAAACATAAAAATTTTTAAAAAAATATATAATAATATTTTAATATATATTTTTATATATATATATAAAAAAATAATATATATATACATATAATTTTATATTAAATTTTATTATATATATATATAATAATATTATATATTTATATAATATATAAAATAAAAAATAATATATGTTTACAAAAACAATAATATATAATATAAAATATAATAATAATATATTTAATTAATAATATAAAAAAAAATTTTTTAAAAAAAAAAAAAAAAAAATAAAAACAAAAATAATATTACAACAAATATATTTAATAAAAACAAACATATAATATAATATATATATAAAATTTTTAAAATAAAATTTTTAATATATATATATATATATATATAAAATATTTTATATATAAAATACTTTATTTTAAATATATATAATATATATATATATAATATATATAAAATATATAACACCAATATAAAAAATTTTATATATATTATATATATATAATATATATATAAATAATATATTATATAAAAACAAATATATATATAAATAAATTTATATATATATAAAAAATTTAACACAAAAAAATATATAATAATATATAAAATTAAAAAACACACACACAAATAATAAAAAATATATATATATAAAATAATAATAATATATATAAAAAAAATATATATATATATATACACACACAATATAATATATATAAAAATATTATAAAAAATATAATATAATATATATTATAAAATATAAATATATACACACACACACATAATATATATATAAATATATATATAAAACACACAAAAAAAATATATATATATATTTTATAAACACATATAAAAAAAAAAAAAATATATATATATATATATAAAACAAACAATATATATATATATAAAATTTATATAAAACAACACAAAATAATATATAAAAAAACCCAAATATATATATATATATATATATATATATATATATAATAAAACACCAAAAAAATATATATATAAACCATTATAATTTAAAATTTATAACAAATTTAAAATTTATAATAATACACAAAAATTACAAATTTTTATATAATTAATATTTTTAAATTATATATATATTAAAAATCAACAAAACCCTTTTTTTATTTTTATAATTAAAATTTTAAAATATATTTTTTAATATAATAAAAAATATAAAATATATATATAAAATTTATATTATATTAATATATATATATATATATATATATAATATATATATATATATATATATATATAATAATATATATATTATTTATATTTGTATATATGTAAATATATAATATATATATATATATAATAAAATATTATATATTTATAATATATATATAATACATTATATTAATAATTTTATTTATATATATATAATATATATATAAAACACATTTTTTTAAAAAATATAATAATATATTTATTAAAAACATAAAATTATATAAAAATAATATTTTTTATAAAAAAATAATATAATATATATATATAATAATATTTTATATATATATAAAAAAATATATATTTGTATATATATATATTATATATATATAAAAAAAAAAATATTAAAATACAAAAAAAAATA
>NW_025049311.1:0-13078 GCF_019279795.1 Protopterus annectens | reverse complement strand
CCAAAACCCCGGTTTGGGGAAGGGGGCCCCAAGGGGGGGGGGTTGCTCCCAGCCCAAATCTGAGGCATCTGTATGCATGACCTTGGGGGGAGGGGGGTTTAAAGACCTGTACGGGTCACTTGTGCCAGCCACCACTGGATTTCTAGTTTGAGGCAATGGAAGAGATCCTGTACTAGAGAATGGGGGGTTTCCACACTGACAAAGATATCATTTAGCTTTCTCTATGCAGTCTTACAAATGGAAGCATGGCTGCCATATAGCCCAGGAGCCTGAGGTACTGCATTGCTGTCAGTTCTGTGTCTTGGAGGAACAGAAATAAGAAGTTATGTACCTACCATAACGTTCCATGTTAGTTGTCTTCTCTCGCCTTCTTTCTTGCTTGATGGGTTCGGAGCCGATCCCTTGGCTCCGACTCGGCACTTGCTAAGCTCGAGAGTCACTTTTACCAGCTCGAGGCAGCCCCATATCCCATGATGCAAGGCGGTAAGTACCCAGATCTCGTTTGATGACAAAGGGCAATAGCACCAAGCATAAAACACTTCCCAAAGGAAGAAAGAAACTTACAGGATGGAAGAAGGACCAGGTCTGAATGGTCTTCAGCATAATAATTTCTTATAACAAGGTCTGTCCAGGCCAGGGGGAAGGAGGGAGGTGCAAGAAAGAAGGCAGAGAAGACAACTAACATGGAGCGTTATGGTAGGTACATAACTTCTTAATGTTAAGTTGTCAATCTCGCCTTCATTCTTGCTTGATGGGACCGCGTCCCTAGCACCTCTATCCTGGGTGGCTCAATGGAACAGACTCTTGAGGACTGTAGAGCCAAAACTGGCTCTGTCCCTGGAGGCCAAGTCCAATTTGTAATGGGAAACAAAAGTGTGAGGAGTGGCCCAAGTGGCCGCTGCACAAATAGTGTCTAAAGGAAGTCTAGCTTGAAAGGCTGTAGAAGTAGCTAAGCTCCTAGTTGAATGTGCTTTAGGTTTTGAGCACAGCTGTTTTCCCCTGAGCAGATAAATTTCAGAGATGACCGAAGAAAGCCATCTGGACAAGGTCACTTTAGAAACAGGAAGGCCTTTTTTATTATCCGCATAGGAAACAAAAAGTTGATCAGATTTTCAAAATTTTTTTGTTCTGTCCAAATAATATCTAAGTTGACGGTGGACATCAAGATAATGTAGCTTTTGTTCAGCTCTGTCTGAATAGTTTGGGAAAAATACAGGGAGATCAATGGATTGATTCAAATTGTTTTGAGCGACCTTAGGCAAAAAGGTCGGATTAGTTCTCAAAGATACTCTGTCTTTGTGAAAAACCAAATAGGGGGGGGTCGAACCGATAGAGCATGAAGTTCAGACACCCTCCTGGCCGATGTAATAGCCACTAGGAATAAAGTTTTCCAAGAAAGAAATTTCAGGGAACAAGAAACAGCTGGCTCAAAGGGGGGAAGAATCAAGGATGTCAGCACTAAATTTAGATCCCACTGAGGAGGAGGATTCCTGATTGGAGGCTTTAGTAGGAAAATTCCTTTCAAGAAGGCCCTGCAGAGCCTATGGGACATAATATTATGATCTGCTATCCCGACATGAAAGTTGGAGATAGCAGCCAATTGAACTCTGACTGTGGAAGAAGAGGAGCCTGCATGAAAAATCTCTGCTAAGAAGTCCAGGACTGCCTGAACAGGGGCAGTGAAAGGATCAATATTCTTGGCCTTAGCCCAATAAGAGAAAGCGTTTCCATTTGCTTGTATAAATCCTCCTGGTAGAGGATTTTAGGTACTATGATGTCTCTAACTGGGTTAGAGATCAAAGGAAGCCTGGCTAAGGAAGGAAGTGGAGCAACCATGCTGTGAGGTTGAGAGAAGGGATGACCGGTGCAGCTGACCCGGGTTGGTGAATCAGAAGATCTGGCACTGGGTCCAGATGCCACGGGTGCACCAAAAGGTGATGATGGAGGCGGAACCAAACTTGTCGAGGCCTAAGGGCAATGAGAATCAATTTGGCTCTCAAACGGTAGCTTTCTGGATAACCTGAGGGATCAGAGGAAATGGAGGAAGGCATAAAGAAGTCCCTGGGGCCAATCCTGGGTCAGAGCGTCTCTGGGGGATGGCCTGTAGAGGAGAGAAGAAGAAGTCTGGACATTTGCTGTTTTGGGGAGTAGCAAAAGATCGCAACATGGACCCCATTCCAGAAAAATCTCTTCCGCTATAGATTGCTTGAGAGACCACTCGTGAGGCATGAGAATAGCTCTGCTCAATCTGTCCGCTACAATGTTGGTTTTCCCAGGGATATGCTGCTACCAGAAACCGATGAGAGGAGATCGCCCATTGCCATAGTCTGGCGCTTCTGACACAAGGGGTAGGACTTGGTTCCGCCCTGTTTGTTGATATACCAAACTACAGCCATGTTGTCTGTGTGGACTGCAATTGTCCCTACGGGAAGAAAGTCGTTGAGGGCTTGCAACGTTAAAAGCACTGCTCTCACCTCCAGGACATTTATGTGCAGATGGTACTCAAACGGCTCCCCGCCCCATGAACCATCCTGCCCTGATAATGACCCCCACCCGATCGGGGAGGCAGCCGTGGTGACAGTGGCTATGGGGGATGGGGGTACCGGCCTTGGTGAACCTGAGGAGATGTGATCCAGCAAGCAAGATGATCTTTGAAAGTCTGTGTCACCAGAATCTGGGGGCGCATTGGAAGTTTTTTATGACCACTGGGGAACAGCATCCACTGAAGAAGGCATGTAGAATCGAGCCAGGGAAGAAGAGTAAGGGCCCCAGCCATGGGGCCTAATACCTTTAGAACCATTCTGGCCTGTACTTTCTTGTTGGCCAGAATGATCCTGACATGCCTCTGAATGTCTGAAACTCTTTGATCTGTAAGGGTAGCTGACATCCGAACAGTGTTTAAGTTTGCCTATGAAGGTAATAGACTGGCAGGGCGATAAGGATGACTTTTAAGTTGATCGAGATGCCCAAATGAGAACAAAGATTTATTGTGTAATCCCTGGCTTGATAAGCTGATGCCTGGTGGTGGCTGACAGGAGCCAGTCGTCGAGATCGGAAACACCTGGAATCCTTGGGCGTCTCAGGTGAGCCGTGACCACTGCCATGCATTTGGTGAACACTCTGGGGCTGTAGTGAGACCAAAGGGCAGGGCTCTGAACGGGAAATGACTGGACCCCAGAAAGCGGAGAAATCTCCGGGAGCGTCTGTGAATTTTGATGTGATATGCATCCTGAAGATCTATTGAGCACATCCAGTTGTCCTTCTGTAAGAAGGGCAGAATTGACTGAAGAGTGACCATTCGAATCTTGTCTTCCTACAGACTTGTTGAGTCGGCTGAGACCCAATATTGGTCTCCAGTCCCCCGTCTTTTTGGGGACCTAAAAGAACCTTGAGTAGATTCCGGCTCTGAATGGTCTTTGTAACTGGCTGAATGGCTTTTTTTGCAGTAGTTTTGAGACTTCTAACTCTGCAATTTCCCTTAAGGTGGTACATCTGGAAGGGAATTTGAGGGGAAAAGGGCTTTCCTCGAAAGGAATTATGTAACCCTTGGATATGATCGACTGTACCCATCTGTCTTGAGTGAGGGAATGCCAGGCTTCTGGGTACAGTGATAATCTTCCCCCGACTGCCTCCAAGGAGGGACAGCCGGGCAACATCTCAGGGATGCTGAAAGGGCTTGTCAGAGAGGGCCCCTGTTTCCCCCGGTTTTTTGGGCCCCCCTGCCTCTAGGCGTCTTTGTTACCCCCCCTGCCTCTAGGGGTAAACTGACCACGTGAATCCGGGGGTGACTCCTTGGGATTTCGGGAAACCCCATTTTCCACCTTTTTGTCCTTTGGGGTAAGGTCTAGAAGGGGGGGAAAAAGGGGCCCCCAACAGAAAGAGTCTTGCCGTCCTGCTCCCCCTGGTCAAAATTTCCTTCACCTGAGGGCCAAACAAAGCTGACCCATCAAAGGGAGAATTTGTGAAGGGCCCTTTAAAAGGGGTCTGCAAATCCCCATAGCCGCATCCAGGCTTGGCCTAAGAGCCACACCTGTACCTGCGGGCCCCACTCCCCCATCAGCAGATATTAAGGGATGGAGGAGTTTGCAATGGAATTAAGGGTTCCTAGCTGGAAACAATTTTTCTTGAGCCCCTGCAGCTGTAGGATCCTGAAATACTTCACCCAGCTTTAAGGATATCCCTCTGGAGTCTGGTGAAGTGACATAGGTAATTCAACGACAAACAAAGGTCGCTGAGGAAAACATCCGCTTTTACCTATCCATGGTCCTAGAGTCCTTATTAAAGGGGGATGGGACGGGGGCAACCCCCGGAAAGGATCCGGGCCCAAGGTTTCCCTTTTTTTTGGGGGGGGGGCCCCGCAAAGCCAACCACCCAATGGGGGCCAAATCAAAGCCCCCGGGACCCCCCCCTTTTAAAAAATTAAGGAAATTTGCTTGTCAACAAAAAAGGGGCCCCAAAGTGGGGTTAAAAAATTTTGGGGGGGAAGGGCCCTCCCCTAAGGGGACCCGGCTAAGTTGCTGCTGCACAGATATTATCAATGGACCCTGGCTTGAAGGCTGCAGAGGCAGACTGAGATCTTGTAGAATGAGCCTTGATTTTGAAAGGTAAAATCTCAGAGGTGTAAATAGCTACAGCTAGATATCCAATTTGAGAGGGTCACTTTAGAAATGGTAAACCTGACCTGGATTGAGAAGGAAATAACAATTGATCTGACTTCCTGAATTTTACGTGCAAATAAAATATTTATGAAATCCAACTGATGAAACCTGTTTCTGCTGTGTTGGAATGATTTGAAAGAAAGGAAGTTCTATGGATTGGTTCAAAGTGCTATGGGAACAGACCTTGGGACAAAGGATGGATTAGTAAAAAATACTCTGTCTTTGTGGATTTTTACAGATAGTGCTTGCAACTCTGACCCCCTTCTGGCAGATGTGATAGCCACCAGAAACAAAGTCTTCCAAGACAGAAATTTCAAAGCGAAGAATGAGAAGGCTAAAAGGGGGAGACATCAATTTGGAAACACAAAATTCAAATCCCATGAAGCAACAGGTTCAAATGGAGGTCTTAAAGTGGCACCTTTGAGGAAGGTTTTGCAAGCCTATGTGACATCAGATTAGAATCTTGTATGCCTAGATGAAAATTAGAAATTGCTGCCAACTGAACCCTGATAGTGGCACCCAAGATCCCTGTGGAAAAGCTCAGAAGAATTTCCCAAAAACCCCCGGAATGGAGGGGTATAAGGGTCAACATTCTTTTCTCAGCCCAGATAGAGAATCTCCTCCATTTACTGGAATATAGTCTCCTAGTGGAGGGTTTATGAGAGGGTTAGGATATGAGTCACAGAGGGTGAGAATTGAAGCCTGACTGGGGATGGAACAGCACCCAAGCTGTCAAATTGGGGGTGTGTAACATGGGATAAAGGGAGCCTGATGTGTCAAGAGATCTGGCACTGGGTCCAGAATCCAAGGATAGTCTAGGAGAAGAGCCAAAAAGGGGGAACCAAACCGAGAGGCCAGTAAGGAGCAATGAGATCAGTTTGCTTCCCAGCTGTTTGCTTTCTGAATAACCTTGGGTATGAGAGGAAAGGAGGAAAAGCATAAAGGAGCCCCAGGGCCAATTGTGAACAAGTGTGTCTCGGTGACCCCCAGAGGAGGATGAGGAGAAATAGCTGCTGCATTTGGCATTGATCGGGCTGGCAAAGAGATCACAGCAAGGCTGTCCCCATCTGGGAAAATCTGTCCCTATTCCCTGTTTCAGAGACCATTTGTCAGGCATCAAGATTCCCCGCTGAGCTTGTCAGCTATCACGTTGGTTGTCCCTGGAAGGGCATTGCCACCAGAAAGCTGGGAAGATATCATTCATTTCCAAACCCAAATGGCCTCTCGACAAAGTGGGTATGATCTGGTTCCACCCTGTTTGTTGATATACCATACTACGACATGTTGTCTGATTGTTTTCAATCATCCCAAGAGGCAGAAGGTCATAGTGCTTGCAATCCCAAAGAGCACCACCCTCCTCTCTAGAACACTGATATGCAGGTGAACCTCATGATCTAACCACGTGCCTTGGACAGTCCTGCCTAGATAATGCCCCCCATCTGTGGGGCATCATGGTCACAGTGGCAAGGGTTGGGGGGACAAATGAAGTGCCCGGGGATTAACTGGTTGGGTTGAGTCCACCAAATGAGGTCCTTCTGAAAGAGTCTGTCAGCAATTTTGATGAGATAATGGTGGGTTTTTGAAAGGACCAGGGGACGGCAGCCACTGAAGAACCTTCATGTGTAGTCTTGTCTACTGGCACTAGTAGTATGGTGGAAGCCATGGTCCCTAGAAGCTTCAGGATAGCCTTGGCCTTGACTTTTCATAGGAGGAGTTGAATTTGAAGAACCAGATTCTGTGCCTTTCTACTGGCAGACAAGCCAACATGTCGACTGTGTCTATCTCTGCCCTATAAATTCACAAATTGAGAGGGCAAAAAAGGCAGATTTTTCCCTTTTTATAGAAATCCCCAAATGGGCACAAAGTTGAATGGTAGCACCCTTTGGTCTGAAGAAGTAGATGCCTGGTGGGCGGTCAAGCCAGTCATCCAGATATGGAAACACCTGGAATCCTCGACATCTCAGGTGAGCGTCACTACTGCCATACATTTGGGGAACACCCTGGGGCTGTGGTGAGACCAAAGGGCAGAGCAAAACTGGTAATGACTGGCTCCCACCCGGGAAGAGATGACCCCAACCCCCTGTCCATTTTATGCAATAGAAAATCTTGGAGGTCTACTGAGCACATCCAAGTGTCTTTCCCTAGTAATGGGAGAATAGACTGAAATGTCACCATCAGGAACTTGTCCTTCTTTACTGATTGTTCAATCTGCTGAGGTCCAAGATGGGCCTCCAGTCCCCTATCTTTTGGCACTAAAAGAATCTGGAGTAAGTTCTGGATCCTATTTGGTCTGCTGGGCGGTTTGGATGACTTTTTTCCAGCAACTTGTTGACCTCCCAGTTGCCTGATCCCTGTGATTGGGTGGAACATCCGGGATCCTCTTGGGAACATAGGGTGGCAGAGAAAAGGGTATGACATAACCCTGGTAATAATTCTTTGTACCCATTTGTCTTCAGTGATATTAGCCAGGCTTCTGGATACAAAGAAATGCGACCCCGACCGCTCCAAGAAGCACAGTCGGGCCCCCCATCAGGAGCGCTGGTAAGGCCGGCCGAATCACTGCCCCCCTGGTTTTGGGTCTGCCCCCCCTCTAGGCGGCGTCTACCATTTCCTCCTTCCCCTGAAGGAGGAGTCACCCTGTGCATCTTGGGAAAAAACCCCTGGGACTTCTTGAACCACATTTTACCACCTCTGAAACCCCTTTGGGTATGGTCTAGAGGACAGTAAAACTTACTCCCCCGGGAGAGAGTGTTTCTCCCCCTTGTGGGTGAGTGTGTCCTTTACCTTGGGTCCAAACAATGAAGAACCAAAGGGGCATTGGTAAAGGTAGACTTGAATGGTTCCCAAAAATTTCACAAAGCATCCAGGAATGGCATCTTAGGGGAAAATTTCCCGAACCCTGCTTTCTCGCTCCATCAGCTGCATAAGATAAGCCTCATGGACGAGTTGACAATAGAGTTCAAGGTGGACAACTGGGCAGACATTTGTCAGGGACTCCCTCAGTATATGTACCTTGTAGAGAATCTCCTAACTCCTTAAGGAGATCTCTGAAGCCTCTGAAGTGTGTAAGGTAGTTCACGATCTAAAAGTAAATGCCACTTTAGAAGATACGCTTCCCCTATCTGTCCATTGTTCAACACTCCTTATTCTGGAAGAACAGAAGTAGTAGTTTTGCTAGCTCCTTTTTAGTGGCCGCCACCCCCCATGGCATCTATGGGAACACCTTTGACAAAAATTCCTTTTCCTTCAGAAAGAAACTTATTTGGTCTCCTGGGGACTAGCTCCATGGCATCAAGAGTAACCTACACGTTACCACTAACTAGCTCCATCAGTTCGTGAAGGGGGAGACACCCAAGAGGCTGAAGGTTGAGACCAAAGCCTTCAGGTACACTGACTCCTCATCAGAAGGGGTAACAGTGGCCAGCCACTTCTTAAGGATTTCCCGGATGTCTAGAAGGAGACATCAGAGGACAACTTGGGGGCCCTTCTGACTCCTCAAGGTCGTGTCGAGGTAACAGGCTCATCCTGGGAGTCTACATGCTTCCTCTTGCATGTATTCCTCCGTGGGGCTCCTCTGAAGGATATTCGGGAGGTCTCAGAAGAGTGGGGGCCACCAGCCAGTGCTCCTGAGGCTGCGGTCTCTGCTTTCCAGAGAGAGTAGGAGCTGAGACAGAAGTGGGGGCCCTAGTGGGAGAGTGTCGGTACCCCGTAGGAGCTGATGATCGGGACAGCACCTCATCATCATCTCGAATGCCGACCTCTCTGGTTCAAAACTCCTCGGCTCAGGAGCCAAGGATCATCAGTTCCAGAGCCATGGCTCTGAGATAAAATAGGGTCCAAGCTCACCCTTGCCACGAGGTGAGAGGAAGGCTCAGAACTGAAGAGGTTTAGTTCCAGGCGTCCCTGTCGGGCAGACCAGGAAACTTGGCTCCTAAAAACACCACGGACAGTCAGAGTGTCGGGAACTCTGCTCAAAACAACCTCAGGGGAGCTGGAATAGAGGGGTTCCACCAGCGGTACCAAACACTCCAGCTCGAAGACCAGCATGGCCGAGGAAGAATCACCAAAGGGGACAGACTCAAGTGGCCCCGGGAAACCCACTGGGCCCGGGGCCAACAACAATTTTGGGAAGGCAGATGACTTCAGAAGTCTCAGCACTACCCTTTTCCACATCTTCTTCCGATAAACTCCTGGAAGGCCTGGAGGACAGAGTAGGAGAACGGGATCTCTGCAGTATGGGTGACTTTAAAAAGGGGGGACTGGTAAAGGGTCCATAGACCGGCTCGTTGAATACTCTCAGTGGTCGGCCCCAACTACTTTGCCGACCCTGTAACCACAGTATAAAACTCTCAGTTGGCCCCGAACTCAGTGGGGCCGATGAGACAGTAATTTGTCAGGCTTAGTAATTTTAAGAGGCTCCGAGAAAAGCCGGCACTGGGAGGTCTTAGAGGATTTGGACTTTTCCTTTTAGATCCCGAGATCTAGCAGAGGAGGAAGAGCTAGCCAGATCTTCCTCAAAAGAAGGTTTATGAGACCTTTTAGAATGAGCTTTTTTTTTTTTCTTGCAACACCCTAGCACTAAAGAGTGGCAAAATAAGCAAGTTTCCTGTAAGTGGATGGCCCCAAGACAGTAAAGCAGTTACTGTGGCCATCCATTATCATCTTCTGTGATCATTTTATGCATTTTTTAAACAGATGCTTATGCTCCTTGCCTTCCTTGACATCTCACAGAAGATAAACTCACACCACACACACACACACACACACACACACACACACACACACACAAAGTGGGAGGACTAGGTCATCTCACTTAAAGGCCTAGCCCTACAGGAACTGGTAAAGAAACACCACGAGGACTAGGTCCTCTAACTTAAATGGCCACGGTAGAAAAGAAAGGAAAACTAGGTCCTCTAACTAAACGACCTAGTCAGAAACAAGTAGAGACGCACACAACAGAACAGGAATACAGTTCTAATTTGTGGAAAACACAAAGAACAAGGTCAACAAAACCTCTTCTGTCTACAACACTAATAACAGGAAAAACAGCAAGTGGAAAGCTCTGCAAAAAGTTATTACTTAATATTTAAAGAAGACACACACAGCCTAAGCTAAGTGCAAAAGCCTACAACTACTAATATCAAAAGTATGAAAACAGTAATACAGATCATAATATATATAATATATATATATATATATCAACCAAGTGAAATGTACCATACATGGCACCTACATGTGAAAGAAACTGCACACAAAGGCTCTAATAAATGCTAACTGCAAACACTACTAACTACAGCTATAAAATGCTATATAACACTATCAAAATTCAAAATAAGATTTATCCAAATATTTGAACAAAATGTAAGCCAAAACCAAGAGAAGAACATCCAACTTGCCAGCAAATGAGATCTGGGGATTGCATGGTGCACCATGGGATACCTATCTAGCCACAAGTCAACTAAACACTTGAGCTTGTAAATAGGCTGAGTTGGTGTTGAGGATCTGCTCCGATCCATCAGTAAGAATGAAGGCTGCAGGACTCAAACACAAATTTTTTAACTGCTGAGACTGTAAATCCTACTGTTAATTCGCCCCTGTGCATAAATGGCAAAACTCCCTTTTTTACTGATAAAAAGGGGAAAAAAGTTTTTTGCCACCTAAAAACCCCTTAATAAAGGGAAATTGTTTTGATCCCTATTTTAAAAAAAAGGCTCAACTCCCATAAGGGCCTGAATTCAGAAAACCCTTCTTGCAGAAGTAATGGCCAACAAAAAGCAGTTTTCCCATGAAAAGTATTTAAAAGCAGTAGCTGCAGGCTCAAAAGGTTGTAGAGTAAGTTTCTCCAACACAAAATTGGGGTCCCAAGCAGGAGTAGGAGCTCTAGGGGGGTCTTATATTCTTTCCCCCTCTAAGAAATTGCTTGAACAAAGGATGAGAAAACAATGGTGGGTCACAATCATAGTGAGCTGAAATTGCTGCAGCATGAATCTTAATGGAAGAGAAAGACAAACCTTTGTCCAATAACTCAGTAAGATATTGAAGAGCCACACTAAAATTTTGGCTCAGAAACATCCAAACCCTTTGCTGCACCCAAAATAAAAATCTCTTCCATTTTCCTGACACCCTTTACTAGGTCTTCTGGCTTCCATAATCACATTCAAAACTTGTTGAGGAAGTTGAGACCTGTTTGGTTCAAAACAGAATATGCCAGGCTGTTAGATGAAGGGGTGAAGCTTGACATTGAGAATGCCCTTTCTGAGACAAAGGTGGGGAAAAAGGAAAAGGCCATGGAGGTTTCCCTTTACCAGACTCCTCAGAATGGGTACCAGTGCCGAGGCCAATCTGGAGCTATTAAAATCATCCTTGGCTTGTCTTGTCTGACCTTTGGGAGTACCTTTGGGGGGAGAGGCAGAGGTGGAAAGGCATACACATGAAGATTTTTCCAACTGAAAGAAAGAGCATCCATTTTCCCAAAGGCTGTGTGATGAAACCTTTTCAAAACTTTGGCAGCTGGTGGTTTAGTGGAGAAGCGAACAGATCTATGTCTGGAGTTCCCCATGACACTGTCAATTTTGAAATACATGAAGATCCAGTTTCCCCCTGGGGATCCATGATTTGCCCGCTTAACACATCTGCTAAGGAGTTCTGTGCTCCTGGCAGAAAAACCTTTGAAGATTAGTTGCAAAGCAGCTCCCACAAAAAACATTGCTTGCCTGCATAGAGGATAAGAATGTGTTCCCCTTGTTTGTTGATGTACCACATGACAGTTGTGTTGTCTGTTAGAATCAACACCTGCCCTGGAAGAAGTAAACCTTTTAAAGCCATTTAAAGCAAACTGGACTGCTAACATCTCCTTCATGTTGATATGTAGATGCTGAGTCTGGCAGGCCACTTGTCTTGTATCCACTTTCCATTTAGATGAGCTCCCCCAAACTTTTCTGAGGCATCTGTCGTTAGAATCTGACCCCCTGGCCGGGTCACAGAGAGTCCCTTGTTTAGGTGACATTCCTGAGCCCACCACAAAAAATTTCCCTTTTTAATGCAAGGTATTATTGGAATGACAGTGTCCAAATCCTGGCAGTGCTGTGTCCATACATTTTTTAGATACCATTGTAGCTTCCTCATATGCAGTTTGGCATTGGGAAGACCAGAATACAAGATGCCATGAACCCTAAGGCTTGAAGGACTGTCCTTGCAGTCAGCCCGGGCTGATGAGATAGTTGATGGAAGTAAAAGGGGAAAAATTCTTTTGTTTGTCCGGGGTTAAAAAAGGGCCCTCTGGGTTTCTGTATTCAGTCTCACACCCAGAAAGCACATGTCTTGAGAGGGTACTAGACTGGACTTTATTTCGTTTTACAGAATACCCTAGGCATCTTAGCACTGCTATCACATATTCCAAATGCTGAAGAAGGTCCCTTTCCCTTTAGCCAGAATCAGGCAATCGTCCAAATAAGGATAGATTTGAAATTTCCCTTTTTGCCTGAAGAAAGCTATCACTGGAGCCAGCACCTGTGTGAAGACTCTGGGGGGAGTAGATAAGCCAAAGGGCAATGCAGAGAACTGATAATGAGAATTTCCCCCGAAAAAGCAGATACTTCCTGAAAATTAGTCTGATAGGAACATGAAGGTTTCCTTGAGACCCAAAGTTACCATCCAGTGATCTTTGCCCAGCAGAGGTAAAAGCTGTTGTAACGCCAACATTTTGAACTTGGGAATGTCCAGATAAGTGTTGAGGATAGAAATCCAAAATTGGTCTCCACTTTCCCCCTTTTTGGTACTAGGAACAGGCGAAATAAAATCCTGGGCCCCCTTTCCCACGGGGAACCTGAAGGGCCCCCTATTTGGAGAACAGAGAAATTTGTTGTGACCCTTTTCCTTTGTTGAGGAGGAATGTCTGGCATGCCTTTGAAAGGAGGAAAGGGTATGGAAAAAAAACCTGTAACCGGGGAATGATATCCAATACCCATCTGTTTTGGGGTAATTAAATCCATTTTTTTTGAAAAATGCCAACCTTTCCCCCCAAAAGGGGCTGCCAGAAAGTTTTGGCAGCTGAAAAAGGGAGGTCATTGGGTCTGTTTAAAAGGACTGACCCCCGCCCTCACCAGAAGCTGAGCAGGTGAACTCCTGTTCTAGGCCTAAAAGAACCTTGAGCTCTCCCCACCACGCCCAGACCTACCCCTAGACTGGGAATCATAAGCAGGATATGTCCACCCCCTTGGGAGGCCAATTTCTACTAAACTTACTAACCTGCAAAAACTTTTCGTCTCATCTTATTTTCTTCCAAAAAACCTTTCCCCAAAGGGAACCAAAAAAATGTTTTTAAAGGGCACAAAATTTTTAAACTCACAAATTCTACCCCAAACCCGGCCCAAAAAGCCGTCACCCCTCAAAACCTGAAGATCAAAAAAACTTCAAAAAAC
>NW_025049310.1:0-12990 GCF_019279795.1 Protopterus annectens | reverse complement strand
TTTCCTTTTTTGGTTTTGGCCCCCCTTTTTAATTTTTAAAATTTTTTTCCGTTTTTTTTTTTTTAAAATTTTTTGGCAAATTTTTTTTTTCTTTTTTCCCCCTTTTGGAACCTTTTTAAAAAGAAAAATTTCTTTTTTTTTGTGGGGGGGTCATTTATTGCACTGTTATAACTTGATATTACTTGTGAACCTCTGCTATCTCTGAAAAAAACAAAAACAAAAAAAATCTTGCTTTTTTTCCCACTTTTCTGAGATTTAAAAAAGTTCAGTTACAGGCTTGCTGTTCCTGAACTGTTTGCAAGTTTCTGTGAGGCCATTTTGCTTGGGCTGAAGGAGGGTCTCTGTGTTCATCAGTGGCAGTGACTAACATTGAGCAGTTTCCCCTCCCCCCGTGAGGTGGTTACTGACTTGAAACTGTAGTTTTATTGGCCACTAGGGGTCATTTCCACAACTCCTTCATCTTCCTCTCTTAAAACCTAGTTGCCTCGGGGTTTGCGCCTCTTTTCAGGCTTGTTGGCTGTGGGTGAACCACCCTCCAAGGGGAAAAAACGCTGGGAGAAGAGGGAGGCCACTTTGGGGATTTTAAGTATTTTTCTCTGTTTATTTGCTAAGTTTTTCTGCATAGCTGCCTAGCTTGAGCATTTTCTGGCTTGTTAAACTTGATTTCTGTATTAGTAGCTGTATTTAGAGCACAACCAAAAGCTGTTTGCTGAATTTCCTGTTTGCACTTAATTTTAAATCGTTTTTTTCTTAAAACTTGCATATTTTCTGTCCTTGACCTAGCACTCTTGTGTGGGGTCATTTACTGCACTGTTATAACTTGATATTACTTGTGAACCTCTGCTATCTCTGTAAAAAACAAAAAAAAAAAATCTTGCTTTTTCCCACTTTTCTGAGAGTTAAAAAAGTTCAGTTACAGGCTTGCTGTTCCTGAACTGTTTGAAAGTTTCTGTGAGGCCATTTTTGCTTGGGCTGAAGGAGGGGCTCTGTGTTCATCAGTGGCAGTGACTAACATTGAGCAGCTTCCTGCCCCGTGAGGTGGTTACTGACTTGAAACTGTAGTTTTATTGGCCACGAGGGGACATCACCATAACATCTTCATCTTCCTCCCTTAAAAGCTAGTTGCCTCGTGGCTTGAGCGCTTTTCAGGCCTGTTGGGGGTTGGTGGAGCACCCCCCAAAGGGAAAAAACCCGGGGAGAAAAAGGGGGCCCCTTTTTGGATTTTTAGTATTTTTTCTCTTTTTTTTTTCTAAGTTTTTTTGCATAGCTGCCTAGCCATTTGGCTTTTTCTTTTTAAAAACTTTTTTTTATTAGTGCTGTTTTGAGCCCCCAAAAAAAGCTTTTTGCTGTTTTGGCACTTAAAAACTTTTTTTTAAAAGCTTTTTTTGTTTAAAATCTTGTTGGGGTATTTCTGCACTGAAAACTTGATTTCTTGTAACCTTGATTCTGTAAAAACAAAAAAAAAAAAAGTTTTTTCCCCATTTTCTGGGAAAAATTATTCGGTTTTTCCCTAACTTTTGAAATTTCTGTGGGCCATTTTTTTGGGTAAAAGGGGTTCTGTTTATCGTAGGACAACAAGCGCCCCCCTGCCCCCGGGGGGGACTATTAAACGTTTTTTTACGGGGGTTTTCCTAACCCTTTCATCTTTTTTAAAATATTGCCTGTTTTGATCTTTTACTTGTTCTTGTTTTTTTTTTTTTTTTTTTTTTTTTTTTTTTTTTTTTTTTTTTTTTTTTTTTTTTTTTTTTTTTTGTTTTTTTTTTGTTTTTTTTTTTTTTTTTTTTTTTTTTTTTTTTTTTTTTTTTTTTTTTTTTTTTTTTTTTTTTTTTTTTTTTTTTTTTTTTTTTTTTTTTTTTTTTTTTTTTTTTTTTTTTTTTTTTTTTTTTTTTTTTTTTTTTTTTTTTTTTTTTTTTTTTTTTTTTTTTTTTTTTTTTTTTTTTTTTTTTTTTTTTTTTTTTTTTTTTTTTTTTTTTTTTTTTTTTTTTTTTTTTTTTTTTTTTTTTTTTTTTTTTTTTTTAAAAAAAAAAAAAAAAAAAAAAAAAAAAAAAAAAAAAAAAAAAAAAAAAAAAAAAAAAAAAAAAAAAAAAAAAAAAAAAAAAAAAAAAAAAAAAAAAAAAAAAAAAAAAAAAAAAAAAAAAAAAAAAAAAAAAAAAAAAAAAAAAAAAAAAAAAAAAAAAATAAAAAAAAAAAAAAAAAAAAAATAAATAAAAAAAATAAAAAAAAAAAAAAAAAAATTTTTTTTTTGACTTTTTTTCCCCCTTTTGGGGGGAACCCTTTTTTGTTTTTTAATCTTTTTGTAAAAACAAAAACAAAAAAAATCTTGCTTTTTTCCCACCTTTCTGAGATTTAAAAAAGTTCAGTTACAGGCTTGCTGTTCCTGAACTGTTTGAAAGTTTCTGTGAGGCCATTTTTGCTTGGGCTGAAGGAGGGTCTCTGTGTTCATCAGTGGCAGTGACTAACATTGAGCAGCTTCCCTCCCCCCCCGTAGAGGTGGTTACTGACTTGAAACTGTAGTTTTATTGGCCACTAGGGGTCATTTCCATAACTCCTTCATCTTCCTCTCTTAAAACCTAGTTGCCTTTTTGACCCCTTTTTCAGGCTTGTTGGCTGTTGGTGAAGCACCCTCCAAGGGGAAAAAAACGCTGAGAGAAAAAGGGGAGCCACTTTTGAGATTTTAAGTATTTTTTCTCTGTTTATTTGCTAAGTTTTTCTGCATAGCTGCCTAGCTTGAGCATTTTCTGGCTTGTTAAACTTGATTTCTGTATTAGTAGCTGTATTTAGAGCACAACCAAAAGCTGTTTGCTGAATTTCCTGTTTGCACTTAATTTTAAATCTTTTTTTCTTAAAACTTGCATATTTTCTGTCCTTGACCTAGCACTCTTGTGTGGGGTCATTTACTGCACTGTTATAACTTGATATTACTTGTGAACCTCTGCTATCTCTGAAAAAAAACAAAAAAAAAATCTTGCTTTTTTCCCACTTTTCTGAGATTTAAAAAAGTTCAGTTACAGGCTTGCTGTTCCTGAACTGTTTGTAAGTTTCTGTGAGGCCATTTTTGCTTGGGCTGAAGGAGGGTCTCTGTGTTCATCAGTGGCAGTGACTAACATTGAGCAGTTTCCCTGCCCCCCGAAGAGGTGGTTACTGACTTGAAACTGTAGTTTTATTGGCCACTAGGGGTCATTTCCATAACTCCTTCATCTTCCTCTCTTAAAACCTAGTTGCCTGGGGTTTTGGGCGTTTTTTCAGGTTTGTTGGCTGTTGGTGAAGCACCCTCCAAGGGGAAAAAAAAGCTGAGAGAAGAAGGAGCCACTTTTGAGTTTTTTAATTTTTTCTCTGTTTATTTGCTAAGTTTTTCTGCATAGCTGCCTAGCTTGAGCATTTTCTGGCTTGTTAAACTTGATTTCTGTATTAGTAGCTGTATTTAGAGCACAACCAAAAGCTGTTTGCTGAATTTCCTGTTTGCACTTAATTTTAAATCGTCTTTTTCTTAAAACTTGCATATTTTCTGTCCTTGACCTAGCACTCTTGTGTGGGGTCATTTACTGCACTGTTATAACTTGATATTACTTGTGAACCTCTGCTATCTCTGTAAAAAACAAAAAAAAAATCTTGTTTTTTTCCCACTCTCCTGAGGGTCGAAAAAGTGCAGTTACAGGCTTGCTGTTCCTGAACTTTTAAAAAGTTTTTGTGAGGCCTTTTTTGCTTGGGCTAAAGGGGGTCTCGGGAAAGGGGAAACCCATTTGGGAGGTGGGTTTACTGACTTGAAACTGTAGTTTTATTGGCCACTAGGGGTCATTTCCATAACTCCTTCATCTTCCTCTTTAAAACCTAGTTGCCTCGTGGTTTCGTCTTTTCAGGCTTGTTGGCTTTGGTGAAGCACCTCCAAGAAAAAAGCTGAGAGAAAAAGGGGAGCCACTTTTGAGATTTTAAGTATTTTTTCTCTGTTTATTTGCTAAGTTTTTCTGCATAGCTGCCTAGCTTGAGCATTTTCTGGCTTGTTAAACTTGATTTCTGTATTAGTAGCTGTATTTAGAGCACAACCAAAAGCTGTTTGCTGAATTTCCTGTTTGCACTTAATTTTAAATCTTTTTTTCTTAAAACTTGCATATTTTCTGTCCTTGACCTAGCACTCTTGTGTGGGGTCATTTACTGCACTGTTATAACTTGATATTACTTGTGAACCTCTGCTATCTCTGAAAAAACAAAAAAAAAAAAATCTTGCTTTTTTCCCACTTTTCTGAGATTTAAAAAAGTTCAGTTACAGGCTTGCTGTTCCTGAACTGTTTGTAAGTTTCTGTGAGGCCATTTTTGCTTGGGCTGAAGGAGGGTCTCTGTGTTCATCAGTGGCAGTGACTAACATTGAGCAGCTTCCCTGCCCCCTGTAGAGGTGGTTACTGACTTGAAACTGTAGTTTTATTGGCCACTGGGGGTCATTTCCATAACTCCTTCATCTTCCTCTCTTAAAACCTAGTTGCCTCGTGGTCTGACCCTATTTTCAGGGTTGGTGGCTGTTGGTGAAGCACCCTCCAAGAGGAAAAAACGCAGAGAGAAGAAGGGAGCCACTTTTGAGATTTTAAGTATTTTTTCTCTGTTTATTTGCTAAGTTTTTCTGCATAGCTGCCTAGCTTGAGCATTTTCTGGCTTGTTAAACTTGATTTCTGTATTAGTAGCTGTATTTAGAGCACAACCAAAAGCTGTTTGCTGAATTTCCTGTTTGCACTTAATTTTAAATCGTTTTTTTCTTAAAACTTGCATATTTTCTGTCTTTGACCTAGCACTCTTGTGTGGGGTCATTTACTGCACTGTTATAACTTGATATTACTTGTGAACCTCTGCTATCTCTGAAAAAACAAAAAAAAAAAAATCTTGTTTTTTTCCCACTTTTCTGAGATTTAAAAAAGTTCAGTTACAGGCTTGCTGTTCCTGAACTGTTTGTAAGTTTCTGTGAGGCCATTTTTGCTTGGGCTGAAGGAGGGTCTCTGTGTTCATCAGTGGCAGTGACTAACATTGAGCAGCTTCCCTGCCCCCCCGAGAGGTGGTTACTGACTTGAAACTGTAGTTTTATTGGCCACTAGGGGTCATTTCCATAACTCCTTCATCTTCCTCTCTTAAAACCTAGTTGCCTGGTGGTTTGAGCATCTTTTCAGGCTTGTTGGCTGTTGGTGAAGCACCCTCCAAGAGGAAAAAACGCGGAGAGAAGAAGGGAGCCACTTTTGAGATTTTAAGTATTTTTCTCTGTTTATTTGCTAAGTTTTTCTGCATAGCTGCCTAGCTTGAGCATTTTCTGGCTTGTTAAACTTGATTTCTGTATTAGTAGCTGTATTTAGAGCACAACCAAAAGCTGTTTGCTGAATTTCCTGTTTGCACTTAATTTTAAATCGTTTTTTTCTTAAAACTTGCATATTTTCTGTCCTTGACCTAGCACTCTTGTGTGGGGTCATTTACTGCACTGTTATAACTTGATATTACTTGTGAACCTCTGCTATCTCTGAAAAAAAACAAAAAAAAAAAAATCTTGCTTTTTTCCCCACTTTTTTGAGAGTTAAAAAAGTTCAGTTACAGGCTTGCTGTTCCTGAACTGTTTGAAAGTTTCTGTGAGGCCTTTTTTGCTTGGGCTGAAGGAGGGTCTCTGTGTTCATCAGTGGCAGTGACTAACATTGAGCAGCTTCCCTCCCCCCCGGAGAGGTGGTTACTGACTTGAAACTGTAGTTTTATTGGCCACTAGGGGTCATTTCCATAACTCCTTCATCTTCCTCTTTTAAAACCTAGTTGCCTTGTGGTTTGAGCTCCCAGGCTTGTTGGCTGTTGGTGAAGCCCCCTCCAAGAGGAAAAACGCTGAGAGAAAAAGGGGAGCGACTTTTGAGATTTTAAGTATTTTTTCTCTGTTTATTTGCTAAGTTTTTCTGCATAGCTGCCTAGCTTGAGCATTTTCTGGCTTGTTAAACTTGATTTCTGTATTAGTAGCTGTATTTAGAGCACAACCAAAAGCTGTTTGCTGAATTTCCTGTTTGTTTTTTAATTTTAAATCGTTTTTTTCTTAAAACTTGCATATTTTCTGTCCTTGACCTAGCACTCTTGTGTGGGGTCATTTACTGCACTGTTATAACTTGATATTACTTGTGAACCTCTGCTATCTCTGAAAAAAAACAAAAAAAAAAAAATCTTGCTTTTTTCCCACTTTTCTGAGAGTTAAAAAAGTTCAGTTACAGGCTTGCTGTTCCTGAACTGTTTGAAAGTTTCTGTGAGGCCTTTTTTGCTTGGGCTGAAGGAGGGTCTCTGTGTTCATCAGTGGCAGTGACTAACATTGAGCAGCTTCCCCTGCCCCGGGGAGGTGGTTACTGACTTGAAACTGTAGTTTTATTGGGCACTAGGGGTCATTTCCATAAGTCCTTCATCTTCGTCTCTTAAAACCTAGTTGCCTGGGTTTGAGCGCCTTTTCAGGCTTGTTGGCTGTTGGTGAAGCCCCCTCCAAGAGGAAAAACGCTGAGAGAAAAAGGGGAGCCATTTTTGAGATTTTAAGTATTTTTTCTCTGTTTATTTGCTAAGTTTTTCTGCATAGCTGCCTAGCTTGAGCATTTTCTGGCTTGTTAAACTTGATTTCTGTATTAGTAGCTGTATTTAGAGCACAACCAAAAGCTGTTTGCTGAATTTCCTGTTTGCACTTAATTTTAAATCGTTTTTTTCTTAAAACTTGCATATTTTCTGTCCTTGACCTAGCACTCTTGTGTGGGGTCATTTACTGCACTGTTATAACTTGATATTACTTGTGAACCTCTGCTATCTCTGAAAAAAAAAAAAAAAAAAAAATCTTGTTTTTTTCCCACTTTTCTGAGATTTAAAAAAGTTCAGTTACAGGCTTGCTGTTCCTGAACTGTTTGTAAGTTTCTGTGAGGCCATTTTTGCTTGGGCTGAAGGAGGGTCTCTGTGTTCATCAGTGGCAGTGACTAACATTGAGCAGCTTCCCTGCCCCCCGGAGAGGTGGTTACTGACTTGAAACTGTAGTTTTATTGGCCACTAGGGGTCATTTCCATAACTCCTTCATCTTCCTCTCTTAAAACCTAGTTCCCACGGGGTTTGAGATTTTTTTCAGGCTTGTTGGCTGTTGGTGAAGCACCCTCCAAGAGGAAAAAACGCTGAGAGAAGAAGGGGAGCCACTTTTGAGATTTTAAGTATTTTTTCTCTGTTTATTTGCTAAGTTTTTCTGCATAGCTGCCTAGCTTGAGCATTTTCTGGCTTGTTAAACTTGATTTCTGTATTAGTAGCTGTATTTAGAGCACAACCAAAAGCTGTTTGCTGAATTTCCTGTTTGCACTTAATTTTAAATCGTTTTTTTCTTAAAACTTGCATATTTTCTGTCCTTGACCTAGCACTCTTGTGTGGGGTCATTTACTGCACTGTTATAACTTGATATTACTTGTGAACCTCTGCTATCTCTGTAAAAAACAAAAACAAAAAAAAAATCTTGTTTTTTTCCCACTTTTCTGAGAGTTAAAAAAGTTCAGTTACAGGCTTGCTGTTCCTGAACTGTTTGAAAGTTTCTGTGAGGCCATTTTTGCTTGGGCTAAAGGAGGGTCTCTGTGTTCATCAGTGGCAGTGACTAACATTGAGCAGCTTCCCTGTCCCCCATGGGGGTGGTTACTGACTTGAAACTGTAGTTTTATTGGCCACTAGGGGTCATTTCCATAACTCCTTCATCTTCCTCTCTTAAAACCTAGTTGCCTCGTGGTTTGACCATTTTTTCGGGCTTGTGGGCTGTGGGTGAAGCCCCCCCAAGGGGGAAAAAACGCTGAGAGAAAAAGGGGAGCCACTTTTGAGATTTTAAGTATTTTTCTCTGTTTATTTGCTAAGTTTTTCTGCATAGCTGCCTAGTTTGAGCATTTTCTGGCTTGTTAAACTTGATTTCTGTATTAGTAGCTGTATTTAGAGCACAACCAAAAGCTGTTTGCTGAATTTCCTGTTTGCACTTAATTTTAAATCGTTTTTTTTTAAAAACTTGCATATTTTCTGTCCTTGACCTAGCACTCTTGTGTGGGGTCATTTACTGCACTGTTATAACTTGATATTACTTGTGAACCTCTGCTATCTCTGTAAAAAACAAAAAAAAAATTTTGCTTTTTTCCACTTTTCTGAGAGCAGTGGTTCAGCAGGCCTGCTGTCCTGAACTGCCTGGAAAGTTTCTGTGAGGCCATTTTGTTTTCGGGCTGAAGGAGGGTTCCTGTGTTCATCAGTGGCAGTGATCAACATTGAGCAGCTTCCCTGCCCGGAGAGTAGTGGTTACTGACTTGAAACTGTGTTTGCCACACTGAAATATTTCCATAACTCCTATCTCTCCTCTCTAAAACCCAGTTGCCTGTGTTTGAAAGACCAGCTTTGCTGGGCTGTACAGGAAGCCTTTGAAGAGGAAAACGTTAGAGAGAAGAAGGAAGAGCCACTTTGAGATTTTAGTATTTTTTCTCTGTTTATTTGCTAAGTTTTCTGCATAGCTGCCTAGCTTGGAGCATTTTCTATTTGTTAACTTGATTTGTATTAGTAGCTGTATTTAGAGCACAACCAAAAGTTGTTTGCTGAATTTCCTGTTTACTTAATTTTAAATCGCTTTTTTCTTAAATTGCATATTTCTTCGTCCCTTGACCTAGCACTCTTGTGTGGGGTCATTTACTGCACTGTTATAACTTGATATTACTTGTGAACCTCTGCTATCTCTGAAAAAAACAAAAAATAAAATCTTGTTTTTTTCCCACTTTTCTGAGATTTAAAAAAGTTCAGTTACAGGCTTGCTGTTCCTGAACTGTTTGTAAGTTTCTGTGAGGCCATTTTTGCTTGGGCTAAAGGAGGGTCCCTGTGTTGATCAGTGGAAGTGACTAACATTGAGCTGCTTCCCTGCCCCCCCGACAGGTGGTTACTGACTTGAAACTGTAGTTTTATTGGCCACTAGGGGTCATTTCCATAACTCCTTCATCTTCCTCTCTTAAAACCTAGTTCCCTCGGGGTTGGGGGGTCTTTTCGGGTTTGTGGGCTGTGGGGGAACCCCCCCCAAGGGGAAAAAAACCCTGAGAGAAAAAGGGGAGCCAGAGATTTTAAGTATTTTTTTCTCTGTTTATTTGCTAAGTTTTTCTGCATAGCTGCCTAGCTTGAGCATTTTCTGGCTTGTTAAACTTGATTTCTGTATTAGTAGCTGTATTTAGAGCACAACCAAAAGCTGTTTGCTGAATTTCCTGTTTGCACTTAATTTTAAATCGTTATTTTCTTAAAACTTGCATATTTTCTGTCCTTGACCTAGCACTCTTGTGTGGGGTCATTTACTGCACTGTTATAACTTGATATTACTTGTGAACCTCTGCTATCTCTGAAAAAACAAAACAAAAAAAATCTTGCTTTTTCCCCACCTCTTTCTGAGAGTTAAAAAAGTTCAAAGGCTTTGCTGTTCCTGAACTGTTTGAAAGTTTCTAGGAGGCCATTTTTGCTTAAATGTGCTGTAGGAGGGTCTCTGTGTTCACTCAGTGGCAGTGACTAACATTGAGCAGCTTCCCGCCCCTCAGAGAGGTGGTTACCTCGACCTTGAAACTCGCGTAGCTCTTTATTAATACACTAGGTCACATTTCCCATAACTCCCTTCATCTTCCCTCTTAAAACCTAGTTGCTCCTTGTGGTTTGAGTCTTTCAGGCTTGCTGGCTGCTGGTGAAGCACCTCCCAAGGAGGAAAAAACACTGAGAGAAGAAGGGAGCCACTTTTATATTTTTTGCTAAGTTTCTTCTTGTATAGCTGCCTATAGCTTGGAGCATTTTCTGGCTTGTTAAACTTGATTTCTGTATTAGTAGCTGTATTTAGAGCACAACCAAAAGCTGTTTGCTGAATTTCCTGTTTGCACTTAATTTTAAATCGTTTTTTTCTTAAAACTTGCATATTTTCTGTCCTTGACCTAGCACTCTTGTGTGGGGTCATTTACTGCACTGTTATAACTTGATATTACTTGTGAACCTCTGCTATCTCTGGAAAAACAAAAACAAAAAAAAAATCTTGTTTTTTTCCCACTTTTCTGAGAGTTAAAAAAGTTCAGTTACAGGCTTGCTGTTCCTGAACTGTTTGAAAGTTTCTGTGAGGCCATTTTTGCTTGGGCTGAAGGAGGGTCTCTGTGTTCATCAGTGGCAGTGACTAACATTGAGCAGCTTCCCTGCCCCCCCGTAGAGGTGGTTACTGACTTGAAACTGTAGTTTTATTGGCCACTAGGGGTCATTTCCATAACTCCTTCATCTTCCTCTCTTAAAACCTAGTTGCCTCGTGGTTTGAGCGTCTTTTCAGGCTTGTTGGCTGTTGGTGAAGCACCCCCAAGGGGAAAAAAACGCTGGGGGGAAAAGGGGAGCCACTTTTGAGATTTTAAGTATTTTTCTCTGTTTATTTGCTAAGTTTTTCTGCATAGCTGCCTAGCTTGAGCATTTTCTGGCTTGTTAAACTTGATTTCTGTATTAGTAGCTGTATTTAGAGCACAACCAAAAGCTGTTTGCTGAATTTCCTGTTTGCACTTAATTTTAAATCGTTTTTTTCTTAAAACTTGCATATTTTCTGTCCTTGACCTAGCACTCTTGTGTGGGGTCATTTACTGCACTGTTATAACTTGATATTACTTGTGAACCTCTGCTATCTCTGTAAAAACAAAAAAAAAAAAATCTTGCTTTTTTCCCACTTTTCTGAGAGTTAAAAAAGTTCAGTTACAGGCTTGCTGTTCCTGAACTGTTTGAAAGTTTCTGTGAGGCCATTTTTGCTTGGGCTGAAGGAGGGTCTCTGTGTTTCAGTGGCAGTGACTAACATTGAGCAGCTTCCCTGCCCCCCGGAGAGGTGGTTACTGACTTGAAACTGTAGTTTTATTGGCCACTAGGGGTCATTTCCATAACCCCTTTCTTTCCTCTCTTAAAACCTAGTTGCCTCGTGGTTTGAGCGTTTTTCAGGCTTGTTGGCTGTTGGTGAAGCCCCCCCCAAGGGGAAAAAGCTGAGAGAAGAAGGAGCCACTTTTGAGATTTTAAGTATTTTTCTCTGTTTATTTGCTAAGTTTTTCTGCATAGCTGCCTGGAGCATTTTCTGGCTTTTAAACTTGATTTCTGTATTAGTAGCTGTATTTAGAGCACAACCAAAGCTGTTTGCTGAATTTCCTGTTTGCACTTAATTTTAAATCTTTTTTTCTTAAAACTTGCATATTTTCTGTCCTTGACCTAGCACTCTTGTGTGGGGTCATTTACTGCACTGTTATAACTTGATATTACTTGTGACCCTCTGCTATCTCTGAAAAAAAAAAAAAAAAAAAAAAATCTTGTTTTTTCCCCACTTTTCTGAGAGTTAAAAAAGTTCAGTTACAGGCTTGCTGTTCCTGAACTGTTTGAAAGTTTCTGTGAGGCCATTTATGCTTGGGCTGAAGGAGGGTCTCTGTGTTCATCAGTGGCAGTGACTAACATTGAGCAGCTTCCCTCCCCGCCCCAGAGGTTGTTACTCACTTGAAACTGTAGTTTTATTGGCCACTAGGGGTCATTTCCATAACTCCTTCATTTGTCCTCAGGGGGTGGGGCAGTAACTTGTAGTTTATTGGCCATTTTGGGTCTTTTCCCGTCTTTTCCAGTGCTATAAATCACGTTTTACGAAGGGAAAAGAGTTGCCACTGTTGCACACTAGGGCAGCCCCCTTTAAACAGGTTTAAATTGGCTACCTAAAGTCCACTTTCAAATTTTCCCCTTAAAAATACCTTTCGAACTATACTACTGATCTAATCAGCGTATCCTATAATTAAAAGATCATCTCTACTTGACTGTAAATATTCTCTATCTGTTAAACGTAGCATTCCTCCTACAGTACTTATTACCTTGATGCATTCTTGTCATAGACAGCACCCAAAACAAATTTCTGGTCACCCCCGCCCCAATCTTTTTAAAGTTTTTTTTCTATTCCTTCTAGCATGTCGAGGGGTCAGTTGCTAGTGTCCTCTCCTGCTCAGCTGGGAACCTGAATATTGAGGCAATGTTACAATTGCCTCATGTAAAAGAAAAACCCTCTCCCCTCCCACAAAACACAAATACGTGAGATGCAACTTCGCCAAACTGGAGGCTGAGCTCTTCAACATAGGACTGGCAAGACCAGTCAGGAGGAGAAGGTTACCACACACACTATAGACCCAGTCTCACATAGTACCATTACAACCTCAAATCATACACATAAACACACAAAAACATAAGGTCTGATCTCTACCAAAAAAGCAGAGGCCACCAAAGCAGACACCCAAACAACCACCACCTCAGAACACAACACCTGCAACACATAGACCCACAGTCAGAGTGTCAAACAGTCACAGCCCTTAAGGCCAAACACAATGCCAGACACACTAGTCATTGGTGACTCCATAGTCAGACACACTGGGCCACCAGACTGATTAAGGAGAAGGTCACAGTAAGCTGCCTGGGGCTAGAATCCACATAACGCAAACACTCAGGTCTCTCCCGCAGGTACAAATATGACTCAGTCATTGTCCACGGTGTAAACGACCCGAGACCTCCTTGGGCTACATGAAAAGAGACATTGAGGAGCTCTCTGATTATGGCCCAGGCAGGTATGACCCTGACCTTGAGCAGTATCCTACCTTCACCAAGAATGATGCCACAATACAGAGATAAGATGATCAGCTTTAACAATTGGCTTAAACACTGGTGTCATTCAAAGGGGATCCAGTGTCTGTCTGGGGATGACATGCTGGACAAAGCTGCAAAAAGGGGCGCACCCCCCCATTCGGATATTGGCAAAGGCTCTTGCCACCCCCTAGTGCCTTTTTCAAGGCTCAAATTCTAAACCTACCACCCTAGAACACAAAAAGGAAAAACTAAGGGTAATGCTGCTCAATGCCAGAAGTTTTTAAAAAATTTTCAAAAAAATTTTTTCAAAAATTTCCCCCGAGGCCCCCCCTTTTTTTTCAGTAAAAAAAAAGGGGGGAAAAAAAAAACCCAAATTCCCCCATG
>NW_025049309.1:10000-11815 GCF_019279795.1 Protopterus annectens | reverse complement strand
ATATATATATATATATATATATATATGGTTATATATATATATATATATATTATATATATATATATATATATATGGATTATATATATATATATATATAGATTATATATATATGGATTATATATATATATATGACTATATATATATATATATATGGAGATTATATATATATATATATATATATATATATATATATATATATGGAGATTATATATATATATATATATATATATATATATATATATATATATATATATATATATATATATATATATATATATATATATATATATATATATATATGGATTATATATATATATATGGATATATATATATATATATATATATATATATATAAATATATATATATATATATATATAGATATATATATATATATATATATATATATATATATATATATATATATATATATATATATATATATATATATATATATATATATATATATATATATATATATATATATATATATATATATATATATATATATATATATATATATATATATATATATATATATATATATATATATATATATATATATATATATATATATATATATATATATATATATATATATATATATATATATATATATATATGGATATATATATATATATATATATATATATATATATATATATATATATATATATATATATATATATATATATATATATATATGGATATATATATATATATATATATATATATATATATATATATATATATATGGATATATATATATATATATATATATATATATATATATATATATATATATATATATATATATATATATATATATATATATATATATATATATATATATATATATATATATATATATATGGATATATATATATATATATATATATATATATATATATATATATATATATATATATATATATATATATATATATATATATATATATATATATATATATATATATATATATATATATATATATATATATATATATATATATATATATATATATATATATATATATATATATATATATATATATATATATATATATATATATATATATATATATATATATATATATATATATCCATATATATATATATATATATATATATATATATATATATATATATATATATATATATATATATATATATATATATATATATATATATATATATATATATATATATATATATATATATATATATATATATATATATATATATATATATATATATATATATATATATATATATATATATATATATATATATATATATATATATATATATATATATATATATATATATATATATATATATATATATATATATATATATATATATATATATATATATATATATATATATATATATATATATATATATGGATATATATATATATATATATATATATATATATATATATATATATATATATATATATATATATATATATATATATATATATATATATATATATATATATATATATATATATATATATATATATATATATATATATATATATATATATATATATATATATATATATATATATATATATATATATGTATATATATATATATATATATATATATATATATATATATATATATATATATATATATATATATATATATATATATATATATATATATATATATATATATATATATATATATATATATATATATATATATATATATATATATATATATATATATATATATATATATATATATATATATATATATATATATATATATATATATATATATATATATATATATATATAT
>NW_025049309.1:0-5000 GCF_019279795.1 Protopterus annectens | reverse complement strand
TATGAGATGGAAATTGTGGAGTGTTACAGGGTAGACAGAGACACATTACAGGAACTCTGCAACCTCTGTCTTCCTAAACTCAAACCCAGGGCAAACCAGTGTGAACCAATACCAGTGGAGACAAAAGAATGTGTAGCACTTATGTTTCTGTAGCTAAAATTCTTTTGGAGACCAACAGGGGACATGCTGGGGGTGTCATAGGCATCCACATCCAGGATCCTTCATCACTTCCTGCATGCTGTGCTCCATCATGTGAGTGACCACTTATGTTTTCCCCATACTCCTGAGGACAGGGCCACAATTATGCAAGAGTTCTACCCTGTAGCACACTACCCTGAGGTACTGTGTACCATAGATTGTACACATAAAGAAGTCAAGGCACCACCAGGGGTACAGAGAAGGATCTACATATATAGAAAGGGTTTCCACTCAATTAACTGCCAAGTCATGTGTAATGCTAAGGGAATCATCTTGAATGTATATGCTTGCAACAAAGGCAATTACAACAACTCGCATCTGGCACACCTCCCAGCTGTATCAGATGTTCACAAGAGGTGATATCCCACAGGCTTATTTACTTGGGGCGGGGGTGCAGGTTATGCACTGGAACCGTGGCTGTGAAGTGTGCACACAGACACTGAAGATTGCCATAATGAGGCACATGCTTAAACCAGATATATCATAAGAGTATATGTTTGGGTTGCTGAAGTCGTGATTCCGCTACCTAGGTACATCTGAAGAAGCCCTACAGTACAGTCCATGTACATATACTGAACTCTTCACCCTCTGTACCATACTTCACATCATCATCCTGAGAAAACATTTTCAGCAGGATCAGCGAGGGGAAGGGACACACATCCTACCACCAGTGGCAAGGTCACCACAGTCACACCCTTGTGAGGAGTCAGAGGGGGAGCCAGCAGCTGCAAAGTAGGCATACTCAATACACCCTCACATTGGCTAAGATGCAATGCATAGCCCTCTCACCTACCACTTAAGGGGATAAAACTTTCATCCTACACACATACGTATATCAACATTGATGCCAGACAATGCTCACAACCTTTAACTACCCATGTAATGGCTGTGTACTCCTAGTATCAGAGACACTCAGCCCTGAACTAAAACTGTAGCAACTGCTGGCTTTACAAGGTAAGTGATGAACCTGGAGTGTTAAAACAGAATTGTGTAATAATACAAATGAATAGCATATCCTTGCATGTTGTTACTTGGTAATGTAAGTAGTAATGTAAGTAAGTAAAAGGTGGGTGTTTTGTACAGCAATGACTTTAACATGTGGCAGCAGAGACTTATGTGAATACATGTCTTCTCTATCAAGTAATAGGCCTCCGGCATCAAAGACTGACACATTTGTAACTCTCAAAAGTACCGATGGTCAATGAATGTCCTCAGTTTGGCCTCATACTTTTGTACTGGAATCATTAAAGTGAGAAGTTAGAAAGTAATGAGACACATTTCATTTTCACACTTCACAACCCTCAGGATGGGGTGGCTGCAGTGGTGCAGCAGTTAGCATTGTTGTCTCACAACAAGAGGTTCCCTGGTTTAACTGTCAGCTGGGGTGCCTTCTGTGCAGAGTCTGCATGTCCTCCCTGTGGCCGCGTGGGTTTCCTCTGGGTACTCCAGTTTCCTCCCACATCCCAAAGACATGCTGTAGGTGGATTGGACACACTAAATTGACCCTAGGTGTGAGTGTGTGCATCTGTGTGCCTTTTGTTTATCTTTGGGCACCAGCCTGGCAACTCAACACCATAAAATCTCCACTGCCAATTGTTTTGCAGACCGTTATTCTGCTGTGCTGACCCCTAACTGGAAAAAAAGCCAAAAGGAAAAAAAGACGACGACTTCACAGCCCTCAGAAGATTCTTAAAAATACTGATACAAAAAACTGTTTTGATTCTATCAACTGTCTAACTTTCCAAGACCAAAATATGTCAGAAGCACAATTAGCAAAACAACATCACAAACATGAGTATACTAAGCACTAAGTCAGCTATGCACCCTGAGCACATAAACAAATTTTGTGTACCCCTGAATCCAAAAGATAGAAAACAAGACTATGGCACAGTTATCACTTGCACATGGTGTTGTGTGTATTGGGGCAGGAAGCCTAGGCTGACACAAAAGGTAAGTGAGTATATGTGAGTAAGAAAAAGAAATGGGTAGATATTTGGATAAAGTAATAAATAGCCTGAGACAGAATAAGCTTTAAGCTTCACAGCTGAACCATCTAATTATTGTGCTTGTGTGTGTTTATGGGCCCTCTAAGTGAAATTGGTGTGTGAGTGTCGGCATGAACACAGCCAAGCTTCTCTGCTAGCTCTATGTCTTGGTATGTTGGACAGGTATGAGCCATGCATGGTAGCAGTGGCAGTTTGTCATTGTTGTACCTGACCATGAGAACTGGCTCTGCCAGGAGTTGTACTGGCATGTCCACTACCACACTCAGATGTACTGCTGCTACTTGAACATGACTGTTGTCTGCTGGATGAGCCCAGAACCAGGACCCCATAGACTGCCACATCTGGGTGTGGACACCTCAACTACTAATGGAGCAGTGGAAGTAGTGCAACTATAGGAGCATGATCTCGGGCATGGCCACGTTAGCTAACATCAGATGATGTGGCTGACCTATGCCCACTTGGATGCCATCTCCCTACAAACAGATGATGTTCCGTAGTCTTATCTCACCTTCATTCTTACATATAGGATCAGAGCCAATCCTGTTCTCTAACTCTGCCTATTTACAAGCTGGAAGTTTTCTAGTTGGCTTGTGGCTAGTTAGGTATCCCATGGTGCACCAGTACAATCCCCAGATCTCATTTGCCACGTTGACAAGTTCAGTTGTTCTTCTCCTTGGCTCTGTCTAAGTGTTGCATTAACTTTAACTTTTTCCAAAAATGTTTTGGCTCTGTTTAGTTTAAAATAGTAAAAACTGTTATTGTTTTATTATTTATCAGTTAACATAGTTGATATTAGTGTAGTTAGCTTATACTTGTGCTATTTGGTGCATTCTCGGGCTTTTTGGCCTGTTTTGGCTTAATATTGGTATCCTGTGTGCTGGTTTTTGTATACTCATAGAATTAATAGTTGTAGGCACCTTTTGCGCACTATTAGACCTTGTGTGTTACTAGGACAGTCTAGTGTTTTTGGCGTTTTCCCGCTTGTTAATTGGTTAGCATTGTTGGATTTGCTATAATTGTTAACAGAACTACGTTCTGTTAGTTATTGGCATAATTTTGAGTTTTTGCAGATTCCCTTTTGTTTTGCTGATATTTCTGCTGGAGTGTGTGAAATTCTATACTCTCTAAATTTCTAGGTTTGTTTTAGTTAGAAGACCTAGTTTCTTTGTTTCTTTTCCTGCCTGGGCTAGGCCTGTTTAAGTTAGAGGACCTAGTCCTCCTCCTCCTTTTTCTCTGTGTGTTTCCTTTCTGCGAGAATGTCTAAAGAGAGTAAGGATCATAAGCCATCTGGCTTTAAGAAGTTTATTAAGTGCTCTCTAAAAATGTCCATAACAGATGGTCACAGTAACTGCCTTTACTGTTTGGGGGCCATCCATTTACGGGAGACCTGTTTATTTTGCCATGCTTTCAGTCCTAGGGTGTTGCAGGAGAGGAAGAACAAGCTAAAAGGTCTTCTTAAACCTTCCTTTGAGGAAGATCTGTCTAACTCTTCCTCATCTTCAAAATCCACTAAGGGAAAATCTAAATCCTCTAAGAGCCCCCCCCCCGGCACCGGCTGGTGTCTCGGATCCACCTCTTAACATATCAAAATCAGACAAGTCCACTGTCTCATCGGCTCCACAGACCTCCGTGCTGACTGAGAGCAGTATTGTGATTACAGGGTCGGTTCCAAGTATTTCGGAGCTGACCTCTGAGACTATTTCTTGGAGCCGGTCTGTGGATCCTCTACTGGCCTCCTTGATATTGAAATCTCCGATACCTCAGAAATCCCACTCTCCTACTCTGTCATCCAGGTCTTCCAGGAGTTTATCGGAAGAAGATATAAAGGGAGTAGTGCTGAGACTGTTGAAGTCCTCTGCTTTGCCTAAATTGCTGTTGGCTCTCACCCAGTCTGTTCCGGAGCCACTTGAGTCCATTCAACCCAATGCGATCATACCTCCTCTGAGCCATGCTGGTGTTTCGGAGATGGAGTGCTTGGTACCACTGTTGGACCCTTCAGCTCCAGCTCCCTCTGTGGCTGTTTTGCAGCCGAGTTCTGCTCTGACACACTCGGCACCGTCCGTAGTGTCTAGGAGCCAAAGCTCCCCGGTCGGCCCTGACAAGGATGCTTGGAACTGAACTTCTTCAGTTCCCGAGTCTTCCTGTCGGCACGTCGACTAGGATGAGTTCAGACCCTGTGTCTATCTCGGAGACGATACCTTTGGAGGCAACGGTATCCTCGGAGCCAGGGTGGTCTTTGGTGCTGGAGAGGTTGGCATTCGAGATGATGAGGAGTGTGCTGTCCCAATCGTCAGCTCCTACCAGAGGTACTGGCACTCTTCCTCCTAAAGCACCTACTTCTGTCTCAGTTCCTACCCCCTCCATGGACAGCAGAGACCCTCTGCCTCAGGAGCCACTGGCTGGTGCCCCCACTCTTCCGAGACCTCCCCAGAATGTCCTTCTGAGGAGCCCCCATGGAAGAGAACATGTAAGAGGAAGCATGTAGACTCCCAGGATGAGTCTCTGACCTCTGACCTCAAGGAGTCAGAAGTGTCCCACAAGTCGTCCTCTGATGTCTCCTTCATAGACATCCTGGAAATCCTTAAGCAGAGGTGCAGCTGGCCCACTGTCACCGCTTCTGAAGAGGACTCTGTGTACCTGAAGGCTTTCGGGTCTCAGCCTTCAGCCTCTTGGGTGTCTCCACCTTTTGATGAACTGATGGAACTAGTTAGTCAAAAGGTGTGGGATACTCCTGATGCCATGGATCCAGCCCCCAGGAGACCGAATAAGTTTCTTTCTGCCCCTCCTGAGTAAGAT